>NC_089588.1:53944294-54244294 GCF_019320115.1 Miscanthus floridulus
GTCGGTTCTAAGTCGATACGTGCATAATCGAGCATACCCAGAGGGCTCTGTGATAGAGGGTTATAGTACTGAAGAAGTTGTCGAGTGCTATCAAGAGTACCTAAAAGTACATAAAGGGATTGGTAAACCTGATTCTCATCACAAGGGTAGGTTGGCTGGGAAGGACACCCGTGGTAGAAAAGTGTTCATCGACCATGATTACAAAGAGGTGAGTCAGGCACATTACAGTGTCTTGCAGAGTACACAACTGATGCAACCATACATTGATGAACACTTGGCTATCATTATGGCGGAGAGAAATGGTCGTTCAGATGATTAGGTCATGAAACAGCATAAGCAACAACTAACTACATGGTTGAAGGACCAAAATATACCGCCTGGAGAAACCATAGACCCTATTACCATAAGTAGGTTGGCGGAGGGGCCACCGAGACAAGTGAGATCTTGGAATGCTTATGACATTAATAGGTATACGTACTATACCCACGTAAAGGATAGTAAATATGTGAACCAAAACAGCGGCGTTTGAATAGAGGCTCTCGATGGATTGGGGCGAAAGATCCAATACTTTGGCATCATTGAAGAGATATGGGAACTTGACTATAGAAGGGATATAATGGTGGCCCTGTTTCGATGCCGCTAGATCAAACAACACCAACTGAATGAGATCGGATTGAGAGTCTTGGATCTCGAGAATCTAGGCTACCAAAATGACCCTTGGGTGCTCGCTTCATGTGTCGCACAAGTTTTCTATATGTCTGACCCACAAAGTAACCTCCCCCTGAAGAAGAAGCAGCACATTATCGGAGTTGAAGGCGTGGACGATGTTGAAGCTTACAATAACTTTGATAAGATGCCGCTATTCATAGACTTTCCTAAGAAGATCAGTGTTGTGAAAAAGAACCTACCCAAACACATTGCCATGGGAACAAAAAGGTGTCAAAGGGAAAGTTGTTACAGCGGGCTAGCTAGTTGTTGAACGTGGAGTGTTTGTGTAAGTGTTTGTTTGTAAGACTTTATTTATGCATCCGTGTGAGACTATATATTTATGTATGTGTGTAAGACTATATATTTATGTATGTGTATGAGACTACATTTATGCATGTGTGAGACTACCCTTTGCAACATCCAGATGAATCTATTTCAACACCCACTCTATTACTAATAAAACTTTATGAAATCACTTAACACTTTATGAAATAAAGAAATGGCCAAAATAAAAGTAGGAGATAGTGATGTGTTCAACAACTTTTATATTCATCACCTTTACAACTGAAATCATTTAGTGGTTGAAAATCAGGTTTGAAGCTGTCATTTTCTGAAATTCAAAATTTGAACTGTTCAAATTTTGTCAAATAAAAAGATGATCAAAATAAAAGTTGCAGACAGTGATGTGTTAAACAACTTTTATATTCATCACCTTTATAGCTGAAATTATTTAGTGGTTGAAAATTAGGTTTGAAGCTGTCATTTTCTGAAATTCAAAATTTAAAATGTTTAAAATTAGTGACAAAGATAGATGACTAGATTAAAATGATAGAGCATGATTTTAGAAAATTTTAGGAAAAAAATCATCTCATTTGGAGTTAGTATGAGGAAGAAAAACTAGTTACAAGTTTCAGCCATAAATTAAAAAGAGAAATCACACTTGTTCATCATTGATAATCATGAACAGTTGTGATTTTTCTTTTTAATCTCTGGGTAAAATTTGTAACTAGTCTTTCTCTCTCATACTAGCTCCAAATGTGATGATTTTTTCCTAAAATTTTCTAAAATCATGCCCTATCAAGTTACTGTGTTGATTTGGTCATTCTTTTCATTTGACAAAATTTGAGCCATTCAAATTTTCAAATTTAAAAAAATGATAAGTTCTAACGAGATTTTCAACCATTAAATGATTTCAGCTGAAAAAGTGATGAATACCAAAGTTGTATAACTCATCAAGATCTATAACTTTTATTTTGGTCATTTCTTCATCTGACAAAGTGATAGTAAACATTGTTCATAAATCAACATGTCTCTCGTATAGTTCATGGAACTATGAGCCATATGTGAATTTGCGAATAATGTTTACTAATACTTTGGCACATGAAGAAGTGATCAAAATAAAAGTCGTAGATAGTGATGAGTTCAACAACTTTTATGTTCACGACTTTTATTGTTGAATCATTTAAGGTTTCAAAATCTTGTTCGAAGTTGCCATTTATTGAAATTCAAATTTGGTCAAATGAAAAGATGATCAAAATAAAAGTTGTACATATTGATGAGTTCTACAACTTTGGTATTCATGAGTTTTTCAGCTGAAATCATTTACTCTTTCAAAATATTGTTTCAAGTGGAAATTATTTGAATTTTAAATTTTGAATCATTCAAACAAAGTCACATGACAAGATGACCAAAATAAAAGTTGTACATGTTGATGAGTTATACAATTTTTATGTTTACAATATTTTCATTTTAGGTCATTTAATGTCGTAAAATTTTAGTCAAAGTTTTAAAATTCAAATTTTTAAAATTCAAATTATAGTCACATAACAAGATTGAGTTATGTTTACAACTTTTATGACTATAATTGTTTATATATATATTTATGCATATATAGAATAATACAAAATATTATATACATTTGCTTTGTGTTTTTGTGATATAAAAAATACATAATTCATAATGAAATAAAATAGAAAATATTTATAGGGGTGGCTAGATCAGAAGCCGCCCCTACAAATGCATTTGTATGGGCGGCTAGATCAGGAACTGCCCCTAAAAATACATTTGTAGGGGCGGCTGGATCAGAAACCGCCCCTACAAATTGTCCTTGGTATAAAACCACGTGCGCTCGGGTGAACAATTGTTGGGCGCTCTCTTCTTCCTCCTGACGCCGTTAGGCTGCCCAATTGTTTCCAGCCGCCGCCACCGTCTCCGTGCCCTAGCCACCACTCTCTTCACGCCGCTTCCTCTCACTTCTACCGTCCTCCTGTGACCGCCTCCGTCGCCCGCCACGCTTCCTCCCCCAAACACCGCCTTTCCCAGCTCGGCCGCCACGGCGGCTAGGGTTTACGCGAGAGCTCACAATCCGTGTGGCTGTCGCCGCCCCGTCCTCGCCGGCCCTTGCGCACCCGGCCGTGCGCTCTGGTAGTGTGCTCTAGTAGTCGTCCCCGCCAACAGCGGCGCCTCCTCTCCGACCTCGCCGGCCCTTGCGCACTTGGGCGTGTGCTCTAGTAGTCGTCCCCGCCAACAGCGGCGCCTCCTCTCCGACCTCTCCTCTAGCTGCCATCCCTCAGCCGGCCCCCGCGCATCGCCGTCGTCTTCTACAGGTAAGCCCAACCCCTTCTTTTAGCTACCGATTTCATGGGTTTTATTACTAGGGTTTAGCATGGCTTGCTTGTGTTGGTTGCCCCCTGTGATAATTTTGGAGAAGGCCATCATGAAGATAATACGGCTTTCGTGCTCTAGGCATCCTCACTGCTTTCTTTCAGTTTGTTGTGCTATCTATGATAATATTATCCACTGTACTACTTTTAGTTGTTAGATTAGCATGCCTCACTTACACTGAGCTATATTTCATTGGGGCATATATATTGAATACGATTATTGAGACTCTCATTTGCTTCAGGGTACTTCAACTATGTCCAATGTGTAGCATGTATAGGGTCTGATTACTGAAGCTCCATGCCCTTTTTAGCCTTATTGTCATCATATTTGCCGTAAGACATGTGTTTCATTAAGAGGCAAGGAAAGTTTTAGTACAAGGGATTATAGTACGCGATCACACTTGTGTAGCTTGTGAGAAACATGCTGCGATAGGACACTGACATGTGGCAACTGGCATCAAGATCTGGTGGTGGTACCGCATAATTTTTGTTGACACTCAGTGAGCTGGCCCCTATATTTGAATCCTGATTTCACCCTTGGATGCCCAAGCCTTCACAGGCTACAAGCAGTCCTGGACTCGTGATTTTTAAGAGCCTAATGGGTTCCAATCTTTTGCCCAGTTATCCTTACCGGACTTGTTTTAGAACATCTGAAATTTGATTCTAAGCTCTTGACAGCCTTTCATCAATTCAATTGTTTCATTAACATTTGTATCCCATAATGTGATATTATCAGGGTAGTTAAATGCACAAAAAGGCTACTCTAGAAGTCTAGCTATAGTTTACTTGCTCAGGCACACACCTTTTTGCATGTAAGTGCAAAGCAGCAGGGCACAAAGCACTCAGCTTTCCCTGATTCTCTCTTATTACAACCTGTGCCTTTTTGGCATATCTGTGACTTATATGCTGTTGCTATTAACAATTAATTACATATACCTTTAGTTTTAGGCCTGCACAATTTTGGCCCCTTCTATCCTGTTTACTCCCTCCATTCCAATTTATAAAATCATGATGTACATGTTGCTGCCTCTGTACAAGATTTTTAGTTGATACTTCTAGGGTCATCCATGAGGATTCAAATATGTTAATTAGATTTTAGAAACAAGATTTTATAAAAGCTGTGGGGGGAAAATGGGCTATCCGCCGACATAGTAGAGACAGTTTTCCAATAAGATGATGAGATCTTGCAACACTTTGTTTTCTTCATTCTCTTCTCTATGCTTTTGAATATATATGTTTGGTAGTTCTATAGTTCATACTTAGCATGTAACTATGTTGCATGTGTATGCACTACTTTGACTTTGGATCTTCCATTGTCTATGTTATCAGTTTTGCCATTCCTTCATTTTATTCCGTCCTCCGCCACTACTACCACTGGCCGCAAGTTGCCTCTATTCTGATCTAGGACCCATAAGTGATTATGTTCAGTTTTCATTGACAAAGATGAGATTGATGTGTATCAATACATTCATATTGAAAAAAATGTTGTTCATATCAATCTATTTGGAGAAATCAGTATTTTTTTTACCAATCCAATTAGAAGACTATTGATTTTAGAAAAATTCCACATGGAAGATGATTGGGATTTGGGAGCACTGCAATCAATACAATTATATGTACAGAGGCTAGCTCCTGGTTTTTAGATTTACCAGTACTTGGATTTAATCCAAATTCTAATTTTGTTTCCCAGTCTGAATATTTGTTGACTTCGGTTTAGGTCACAGTTAGCTATCAATTTTTAGGAGGGATGCCACCCAGTGAGTCACTTCTTTGTTCATATTTTTTCTCTCTCCTTTCAATCTATAGCTATCAATTTGCTAATACTAGTTTGACTTACTAAACTACAAATAGAAACATCAAATCTGAATTAAGTCTTCTCTTCCCTATACTACTGTAGGGGCGGCTGCTATACTACTATCCTACTACTCCTCTACTACTCTCAACTGCACTACTAAGTGGCTCTGCTCGTGTACTACTCCTGCTATACTACTGTTCTACTACTACTCAACTACTCTCTACTCTACTACTACTGTACTACTCTCTACTCTACTACTACTCTACTACTATACTATTGTCCTACTACTATCCTAGACTACTCTACGGAACTACTACTACTCTACTTGCTACTGCTAGCTACTCCTACTACTACTAGTTGGCTGCTACTCTACTCTCTTCCCTAGCTGCTGGCTGCTACTCTACTCACTTCCCTATACTACTAAGTGGCTGCTACTAAGTGGCTCACTTCTACTACTATATCTACGACTACTACTGTATCTAAGTGGCTGCTACTCTTAACTACTGGCTGCTACACTTCTCTACTCCTCCTCTACTCTACTCCTCTACTATTACTCTATCTACTATTACTCCTCTACTCTAATCCATTATTTACCACATTTAAGTTACCAGATTTTGATCTGCAGGGGTCTTCCAACCATGTGGCAACAGTCAACTCCTATCCTCTATGTTTGGGAAGCAGCAACTGCCTTTTTTTACACCTTTTCCTCTCTATGTTTGTTAAGTAGCTGTTGCTTTTTTTTTTGCCAAATCTCTCCTCTCCTCTCCTCTCCTTTGTTTTGCCAATGATGAAATTGTCTAAGTCCATACATTATATGGAATATGAGCTGATGATCAAGAAATTGTGAGGAACTTGGCATCATTAGCAGCCGCCCCTACATTACCTTCTCCCCTCTTCTCTGTTATGATGCCTTGATGCTCCAAGTTCAAGATCAGATGATGATTGACATGTTTCTGAGGCCTCTACTACTGCTACTACTCATTTTTTTTGATATATTGTTGTTTTATAGGGCTACTTTGGTTTATAGACCTTTTTAATTTCTTATACCTTCTCACGTACCTAAAGCACACTTTCTTGTATCTATTAGAACAAAGCGCGAAATAATGTCGTAGACACCAGACAGTGCAGTTCAATGCCCCAAGCATGATGAACAACCAACCTTTGAGGAGCAAGCACTAGAGGACCAACTTACTTAGGAGCAGTTCGATAACAAGTTAGAAAAGGATCTAGAAGTGATGCTTACTCAGGAGCAGTGTGACGAGGAGGAAGGGGGAGCAAAAGAAAGAGCAGGAGAGGCTGCTGAAGGCAAAGAAGAAGAGGATGATGATGATGATGACTTAGAAGAGGGATATGTATGTCCCGAGGATCCTTTCCCATGTGAAGCCAGAAGGAGGCCAATAGAGGAAGATTTGGACAAGGATTTTGACCCGAACGAGGAGATAGGGATAAAGCCTTAGCTTGTAAATTTTGCTAAAGCTTTGGCTGTGTTACCTCTGCTAACACTTTGACCTATCGTATATACAGGTCCCTCCTGAAACTTGGAAAAGATGACGTCGACGTCCGCGACATCTCGCTGGACAAGATGGAGTAGAGGAAAGGAGAGCAGAGGCAACAGCCATAGAGACGGACATTGAGGCCTTGGCTCCACAACCTTAAGACACAACCACGACTACAAAGCCTAAGAGGAAATGAGGGGATAGAAAAGCAAATTTATATCCAGATAAGGCATGTTATGTGATAACGGAGGTCGGGCCAGCAGGGGAGATCCTTGAGCCGAAGGAATTAAGAGGATGATTTTGTAATGCGATCAGGTCCTAGTAAGAGATAAATTGAACCTAGCAATCCCTAACTAGAAAGAGATACCAGAGAAGAAAAAGGATGAACTATGGGATAGGTAGCTGAAGCTCAATTTTAGATTTCTGGAGGGTAAGCACGAACTGGTAAAAATGCTTTTAGGATGATGGGAGAGTCATTCCAACGTTGGAGGTCAGAGCTCAACAAGAAGTATATCCAAAAGGGGTTAACTCCCTTCAACGAGTTCGGCAAAATAACTCCTAGTCAATGGGAGGAGCTCATGGCTTAGAAGACTTCACCGAAGGCATTGGAGCTCAGTGCCTGTAACACCGAGCTGGCGAAGAGGAACAAACACCACCATCATCTAGACCCTAGTGGCTACTATGCTAAGGAGGAGCAGTTTAGGAAGATGGACGAAGAGGCCGTAGCTGCTGGGAATATCGATGCGACAAATTTGAAGGTACGCTCAAGGAATTGGATATATACGAGGAGTACAGAATCATCCGGCGGTAATCTTAAGTTTGATAAGCTAGAGACCCAAGAGGTAGTATCAAGGATACTGAAATATGCTGAAGACAAGGAGAAGGGCTCATTCAATCCTTATAGAGAGAGGGACGAGCTTAGCCTTGGCTTGGGAAATAAGGAGCACACAGGCCGCACCAGGGGGCTAGGGAAAAGGACGACCTAGAAGCATGGATTCGAAGAGGACAGGCACATGTACAAGAAACATGGTAGAGACCGGGAGACTAATCTTGAGCTCTAAGTAATGGCTCTAGTTGCGAAGGCGTTGGAGGAGCAAGGTTTGTCTATGGAGCCATGGACATTAATGACGCCGCCAGGACAACTAGTATTAGTTGGCAGCCCTTCGAAAGTTCCTAGCAGTCAAGGTTCCACTGCAGCCACAACTCCCATCGATCGCATATGGGAACCATCTAGTTGCACCTTGGTGTTTCTCAGTGGCCGGCAGAACATTGTGATGGAGGTGGCAATGGGTGTGGCACATTCTCCCAGTGGCTTACACCACAATAATAAGATACCGCCGGACTACACTAGGGTCGAGGTGCATACCGTGAAGCCCGAGTTCATGCAGTGGAGGATAGACTACGCAACTCCTGAGGGGCTAGTGTAACTCGGAGACGTAATGGGGCAGTTCATCCTCTGGCACAAACGGGATATTATATTGACTGCTTCTTTGCCGCCTCCTCCTCTCCCAAATTTAGAGCGAGTTGTTGAGGTCGGAGAGATATTTTCTCCGTCTCGTGACCATCACATTCCTGAGATGCCACATTCTTCCTAGCCTTCTTGCAAGCATGTGCCTGATAAACCACAACCTTCTCTAGCTCATACAGAGCAAGTGCATGATGAGATGCCATCGTCTTCTCAACAAGCACAACCGATACATGAACAACGAGTGCCTCCTGAAGAAGGTGATGCACAAGAAGATGAGGACATGCCTGAATGGGAACTTCGAAAGAAGCATTCAATCACCATAAGACCAGTTATGTTCCGATGAAAGACGTCTCGTCGGTACACAAGTGGTATTTCCATGACCAGTTCAAGCCTGAGAACCAAGTTAAAAAAGTCACATCACGGGGTTCTGAGGAGGCCGTCACTAGCAAACTCCACCAAACAGCAAAGCAGTATCCAAATGTTGATGCCATCAAATGGTCAAAGGATTGCCCAAAAACATATGAAAGAGGCAAGCCCTTCCTACCAAACCATGATATCCAGCGCCTACCACTTGGAATGAGAATGTTTCATGATTGGTACTTGCGTGTTCTCCCAACGAGCATAGACCTCGTACAAGCATGCTTCCCCACCGGCATATTTGGAAGCCCAGCCAGGAAAATTATGTTTGACTTCAATGACATGCAGACATGCTTTCACCTCGGAGTAATGGAGATGAATCTAATTCGCACGTGGTGTCTATAAGTCCTTGTCCTCCCGATATAATATGAATATAATCTTTGAATTTTGTTGTAACTAACCCACGCCGTGATTTGTGGAATGCAAGTGCACATTGTCAAACAAATGCCAAGTGTGAAAGCCGGGTATATAGACCCTCAAGCTATAGTACAAACAAATTTTAATTACCTTAAACAGTGGAAACTGGATGCCAAAGAGCTAGCTACCCGAAAGACCCTTTGGAAGAAAGAGCATATCCGTATGGCAAAACTAAGGGGAGAATCCCTTAAGGTTGTGGCATACATTGCCCTGGCTTTCAAAATTCTCCAACAGCACTCTACTATATGGCTACCATACAACTTTGAGTAAGTTCAACTCTATACTTAAAGCTTTGTTCGATATATTTTATTCGATGCAAAAGAGCTTATCTAGTTCTATGATTAAATTCATGCAGCAACCACTGGATTTGTATAGGCGTCGATGTCGGGAGGAGCATGGCATGGGTCTTTGATTCAATAGATAGGGACCCGGTGACATACAAAGACTTCATATCGATTCTCAAGACGTATACATATCGACAATCCTCATTAGCTTATATGTTTGTATACATACTTGTAACGTTCACTTTTGGATACTAACAAGTTGTATTTGCTAAAATAATTCGAACAGGGCATTTAGGTTCTATGTCACTAAACATCACGAAAGGCATGATCTAGTAAGGAAGGAAAAGCTGGCTATAAAAATACTATGTGCGGTAAGTGTAACTTACTTCTTCAGTACTCCATTACATGGCTGTCAAAAACATTACTTAACATTTCCATATGCAAAACACACCGTGCCCCAAGCAGAAGCCTGAGAGTGTACATTGTGGATACTATGTATGTTCTAAGATGAGTAACACCGATGCCTACAGGAGACACCCCTTAAGGGTAAGTTGGAACCTCTTCACCCGTAGTATAAAAACTTCGTACATGGTATGAAATACTAAACCGAAACCTGTTCTCTTATAGTGGAAAAAAGAGAAAGAAATGAAAAGAGACCTATACAAGGATGACCAACTCTTAGACCTTGTCGGCGACATTTGCAACTTCATATTGTACCAGATTGTACACGTCAAAGACACCTACTATGACCGAGAGTCTGACTTAGGTAGAAATCCTCAGTACCAACACCTTCGTGAGACTGAAAGGCTAGCTCTAGGACGTTGATAATAATATGTATGAAATTTGACATTGGTTTTACCTTGTGAATTATGTCTATTTAGTGATGGATTGTATATATTCTTGTGAATTGGACTTGTAATTGTAGTTTATATAATACTCTTGTGCTTGTAGTTTATATAATACTCTTGAGCGAACGCGGTTCGGAACGTTGGTCGCGGGGCGTTCGGCGGGATTATCTCGCTTTCCTCGGTCACGTCGGTCGCGGGGCGTTCGGCAACGTGAACGCTGGATGAAATACGCGGAAACAAACAGTGTTCTGATCGAATTTGAATTGTAAATTTGATTTTTTTGTCGGGAAAACGTACTGCTGAACCGTCCCTATAAACAGGTATTATAGGAGCGGCTGATACTACAACCACCCTTACAAATCGATTAGTGCCCCTATAAATACATAATTTATAGAGACGGTTTGATAGAGACGGCTAGCCAAACCGTCTATACAAATGGTCTTCAGCCGCCCTGGAAAACGAGTAGTGCCGGAGAACACGCTGCTCTCCTTCGGCCGCGCCACCACGCACGCTGCCGTCGCCTTCGTCGAGTTCGACGTGCAGGTGCGCGCCTCGGTGTCTCGTTTGGGACCTTGTTCGGGTTTGGATTGGAGTTTGCAGTTACACCACAGCATTGCGATGCGAGAATGGTAATTGCAGTAGTGCGGTCGATCAAAAATGTGGGCGGCTGGGCCCTCCCCGGTCCGCGTCGCAATAATGGAAACGCGTGCTCTAGTGGATGCAACTTGCCACTGCCACCTAATTTGGTTGCGACCTTCATGACCATTCTCCGTTTGGGATTTGGTGTAGCATATGGTTGCAGTGCGTTACTCATATGTATGCTAAGGTCCCTTTTAGTTCCACTTCAAAATGCTAAATTTTTCAAGATTTTTCGTCACATCGAATCTTTGGACGCATGCATGAAGCATTGAATATAAATAAAAAATAAAACTAATTACACAGTTTAGAGGAAATTTACGAGACGAATTTTTAAGCCTAATTAGACTATGATTGGAGATTGGATACTAATCGTCAAATAACAACGAAAGTGCTACAGTATCATTTCGCCAAAAAATTTTTGCCAACTAAACGGTACCTAGGCCTCGTTTAGATTGCGAAAAAATTTCAAACTGATGAATAGTACCACTTTTGTCTTATTTGGCAAATATTGTCCAATCGTGGACCAACTAGGCTCAAAAGATTCATCTCGTGATTTCCAACTAAACTGTGTAATTAGTTATTTTTTTTTACCTACATTTAATACTCCATGCAAGCGGCTAAAAATTGATGTGATGGAGAGAGAGTGAAAAAACTTGGAATTTGGATGGCATCTAAACAAGACCCTAAGATTTCTGGCTAGCCAAATAAAAGCAAGCAAACAAGCAACATGAGCTGGACTGGATTGTGAAACTGATTAGTCTGTATCCCTATCCGGCATTGTGTGAGCATATTGCTACCTCGGTTTGAGTCCTAGTAGTATGATTTTTTTTAGAAAGGGCGGTAAAAGCTTTACCACATTTTGTATTAGACGAATAAAAGAAAAAGTACTGTACAAGAATTACTTACAGAAAAGGCAGTCTCAAAAGGGCTACCAACTCAACCTGTACACCCCACTGCACCAAAACAGCCACTCCAAATACAAGAAAAGGGTTGGCCCACGAGACTAGGCACTAAGACTTAAGACTGAAGAAAAACAGCAAAAACATAACCCTTTCTAAAAAAAATATCATACTACTAGGACTCAAACAGAGGTCGCAATATGCTCACACAATGCCGGATAGGGATACAGACTAATCAGTTTCACAATCCAGTCCAGCTCATGTTGCTTGTTTGCTTGCTTTTATTTGGCTAGCCAGAAATCTTAGCATACATATGAGTAACGCACTGCAACCATATGCTACACCAAATCCCAAACGGAGAATGGTCATGAAGGTCGCAACCAAATTAGGTGGCAGTGGCAAGTTGCATCCACTAGAGCACGCGTTTCCATTATTGCGACACGGACCGGGGAGGGCCCAGCCGCCCACATTTTTGATCGACCGCACTACCGCAATTACCATTCTCGCATCGCAATGCTGTGGTGTAACTGCAAACTCCAATCCAAACCCGAACAAGGTCCCAAACGAGACACCGAGGCACGCACCTGCACGTCGAACTCGACGAAGGCGACGGCGGCGTTGCGCGGCGGCGCGGCCGAAGGAGAGCAGCGTGTTCTCCCGCTCCCTGGCGGCCCCGACGGGCGCCCTGGGCGGCGGCCCCACCGCGTTCACCCCCATCCCACGGTGGCCACCCACCACCATCCCCCGCTCCGCCACCAGCTTGAACGGCAGCTCCTGCTCCCTCCTCCTGCCGGCCGCCGCAGAAGTCATCCTCCTTGGGGTCCATGGTGGTGTAGGGCGGTAGCATCTAGATCTGAGAGATTGGAAAGGAGAGGGTGGTGGAGGCAGAGCAGGAGAGGATGGGACGGTGGCCGCGCCGATGGAGGAGAGAGGTCGGTGGCTGCGGTGCTATGGAGAGAGGGAGGGAGGGAGAGAGAGAGGCTAGGGTTTCGTGGAGCGCAGAAGCAGACGCTGATCGGCGCAGGAGGCAGCAAGGGGTGGGAGGCACACCGGCGGCCACCTTCGAGGCCCGCTCGCGCGGCGCCATGGACGGAGACAGGCACCGCCGGGTCCCATCGCCGACGCCACACCGCAGCCCGGGGCGCCGTCAGTCGCCGCCAGTGCCTCGCGGCGTGAGCCAGCGGCGAGGGACCGGCCGGCACAGAATGACGCGAGGGGGGGGGGGGGGGGGCGAGGAGGAGGTGGAGAAAGGCGGCCGCAGCCGCCGCGCCCGCTCGCGCTAGGCGCCGCTGCCGCCCTATCCGCGTCGAGGGAGAGAGGGAGCGAAGAGGAGAGAGACTGAGGGGGGGATTTTTTCCGAAGGTGGCCGCTATATATACAGCGGGCATTTGTAGGGGCGGCTGTTGATTAAGCCGCCCCTACAAATGGACAAAGCAGCCCTACAAATCGACGTATTTGTAGGGGCAGCTCGTATTACCAGCCGTCCCCACTGTGCCATTTGTATAGGCGGCTGCTGTGCTGGAGCCCGAGCACGTTACTGTAAGAGTGGCTCCAATGCCAGCCACTCCTAAAGAAAAAAAGTTCCGTTGCAACAAACTATTTTTAGTGACACCATGATTTTACCTTAATCCCCTCGTTCCAAACACGAATATAATTCAAATAAATAGTTGTACCTTGTAAACCACTCCGAAACCACCGCATCCAATTTCATGTTTATCAGAGAAATTTTCTGTGATAACTTTGAAAAGAGACAGGGGTAGATCTGCTGGCTTTGCGTTCTTGTCACGGAGCTTGCTCTCTAGGGCATAGATCGCACCCTGCTCATCTTCCATCTCAAATCACCTCCAAAACCTTGCAGAAGGAGTTCCTACAAGGCTAGCTGCTCAACAAACAAAGGGAGCATGATGTAGTTAATTTGAAACCACAAAAAAACAACACATCGATCAAAGGAATACGCAGAGATCAGAGAACTAACCTCGTCTCCGGCGTCCTTGCAGACTTGCAATTGCAGTTGCAGTGCTGGCTATGTTTCAGCTGCTGCCGAGCTAGTATCCCGAAAGAGGACGTTACAATGGAGCAGGCAAGGAGAGGGCCGGTGAGAAAGAAGGAGCGCAAAGGTTGCTCAGTGCTAGCTACTCGCAGGGAGCGGGAGATGCTGCCACGGGCGTTTGGTTTGGTTGTTATTAGACGCAAGTGACCAAGGAACCCATATAAAATTCTGACACCAGTTCAGTTTGACAAGTCTCACGCTGCAACTGGTATATATGATCGAGTAAAAGCTAGTACAAAGTCTCCTCTGTCTCTACTCCTGTCCGCGTCTTTCTACAGCACGCGCTACATGCATGCGTGATGCATCGAAAAGGACAGGGCAGATGATGCTCTGTACTGTACGTGTCCCAGGCATATATTTTGAGATTAGGGCCTCGTTTAGATTGCGAAAAAATTTCAACCCGATGAATAGTATCACTTTCGTCTTATTTGACAAATATTGTCCAATCGTGGACCAACTAGGCTCAAAAGATTCATCTCGTGATTTCCAACTAAACTGTGTAATTAGTTATTTTTTTTACCTACATTTAATACTCCATGCAAGCGGCTAAAAATTGATGTGATGGAGAGAGTGAAAAAACTTGGAATTTGGGATGCATCTAAACGAGGCCTAATTTTGTCGTTGCCCATCAAAGGTACCGTTGAAAAAGTGTCGTATGACCGTTCTACTGTATACTCGCTGTGTCTCATTGTAAACGTTGCAATAATATTTATACCCGTCAAACTTTCTTACTTTGACATCCGTTCCAAATTATAAGATATTTTGGCTTTTCTAGATTCTTAACTTTTGTTATGCATCTAAATATATGTTATGTCTAGATATATAGTAAATATTATGAATCTATAAATACCAAAACGTCTTATAATTTAGGACAGAGGAAGTAAATTTAATTAGAATTATAAAAAAATATTAGCAACATTTATATCTCCAAATAAGTTTACTATAAAAATAAATTCGATGATTTATCTATTGTTATTAATTATGAACCACAAATATTAATATTTTCTTATACATATCTGGTCAAAGTTGAGTACGTTTGACTTCTCAAGAACTGAGATCGACAGTTAAAAAGGGACCGAGGGTGTAAATTATTGTTGTTCAATGAAAATTCTAAGATTCAAACCTACAACCTCAATATTTCCTCAAGCATCTATACTGTTAACACTGGATTTTGGTCGATTCTGGAGGATGACAGGTGGACCCGCATGTGGGAAGAAGGGTGTTCGGCAAATAAAACAGGCGATCGGCTAAATGCTTGTGCGGTCGGTTACTTCAGAAGGCGGTGACTCCATTCGGGAAAATAGAAGATGGCAGGCAAGGCCGATCAGAAAAATGAAAGTTGTAATAATAAAGGAATCTAAAAGTTTAGGGTAAGGAATCGTAAGTTTCCAAGTTTGTTTAGAAGTTCCTTTGTAAATCGTAGTCCTCTAGGACTCGTGTTTTGTCTGGGGTATAAATATTGATCCTTGACCATTGTAATAAGGGTCACAACCAAATCAATACAATCGGACCCGTGCCAATTTTCGAGTCCTTTTGTCGTGTCGTCGAGTTCTTCGAGAGGAATCATCGATCCGTCGACCTCCGTAAGTTCCGACAACCTTGTTATCATGTTTAGTATCATGCGGTGGATTTAGACGTGATGCAAGTAGTCTTGTTTGTTTTCAATGATCGTGTGGCGGATCTTTGCTTGACAATCAAGAAGTCTTTGCTTATGCTTTGTTTATGAGTAAATACCGTGCGGCAGGCGTTTGCTCAATATGCTTAGTGAAAGCAAGATAGTTATCGGCTCTATTAGATATGGCAAATCTAAATAGATTCATTAAGTTATCCAGTGTTGCATGTTTTAAATATTTTATATATTTGTAACATACTTCTGCCCAATCTAGATTGATATTGTTCGGCTCTCTTTTTCTCTTATGGTTTTATTCGTGCTTCAACGATCATTGCTTTTCATATTATCTTTGCAAATAGATCATACGCTCACAATGGCTGAATTATTTTAATCTAGATTGTCACGTGTTGCGGGTTCATGCATGTTAATCACGTTTAAGCTTTAACGAAACCAGGTGTCGTGCGGCAGATGCAGGTTTTAGATTAGTTTAATCGTTTTTTTATTTGCACGTTCCTTCCTCATGGACCCCAATTCGGCTGGACTGCCGAGCTTGGTTATGCATTAACTCATAATTAATTTCACTTGTTCAAACATGTCTTCCCATGCACATGCATTCGGCAATTAGGTCTTTACGTGCATTCATCTTACGACTAGCTGAATGATCTATGAACTTGTTGGCAGACAGCTCTCTATAGCTGTATGTCGTTGTAAGTGGCTTCAGGGCCGTATATGTGGAACTGTCTGGTATTACCCGACATGTTCCGGTTTGACATTTATTTGTTCTATCCCTTGTTAGTTTTCAGGTCAAACTGACTGGCACGCTTCCGGATCACGAAGCACCCGGGAAACCGATTGAAGCCACGCTTTTCGGCTTGCTGTGTGTGAGGCACAGTGCGTCACATTTTGTGTCAACACACTTTTTGGCACGCCCGGTGGGACAACCTGTTAGTTCAAGATGGCGTCTGAGATCAACAATGATCATGTTCTGGATGTGAGCATGACAGAATTGCCAGATAATTACAGGGATTTAGTGCTACAAGCATGTGAGCAATACCAACGAAAGTGCTTGATGTCTTTTTCCAAAAACAAGAGCAATAAAGTGTTTCAAAAGCAGTCAATGCCAAGGGTTCTTCTTCCGCATCAAACTGATTACACTGAAGAGGAGGATGCTCAGAAGATGGCAGCCCTGGTTTATAAAGCTATGGGAGAAACCATGACAAACCATCACACAGCTTTTCTGAATACCTTTCGAGCAATCATGATCAGTACTTTTGGTCCAATGGTTGATAAATATTTCGAAGAAAATGTTGGACCACTCAGTGGGCCGACGCTTTTCAATGTTCCAAAGCATCAAGAGAAGCCTGTTGGAAAAGAAGTAGCGTCGCCTTCAAATATAGGTGGATTGACTCACACTGAAAAGCAATCACATCCCACCTATGGCCAGGTGACATTTGGTACCACAGGAGAAGTGCCACCTTCAGCTTATAGAGTTTCTCCAGCATCAAACAGATTGCAGAAGAATATGTATGGAGATGGGTATCAAGAATTTACTGATTACAGTGCTATCAATGCTGTGCCAAATCCAGGGTATAGAAGTGTTTCAGGATTGCCTTATGGAGTGCAAGTACAAGGAAATCAGGATCCAGGCATTGATGTTTTGATGCACAGGATGGCTGATATGATGCAAAATCAGTTCGGCTTGAAGCCAAAGAATCAATCCTATTCATACAAGTCTCCTTATCCAGAATGGTACAACAGAGTGGCGTTACCTCCAAGGGTGAAGCCTCCAACAGATTTGACCAAGTTTTCTGGTCAAGATGATACTAGTACCATAGAGCACGTCAGTCGGTACTTAATGCAGCTTGGAGAAGCTGCTTCAGATGAAGCTTGGAGGATTCGATATTTTCCTTTGTCTCTTACAGGACCAGCTTTCACATGGTTCACGTCTCTACCAGCTCATTCCATTGGCACGTGGGCAGAACTAGAGCAGAAGTTTCATTCATATTTCTATACGGGTACTAATGAGAAGAAGTTGGTTGATCTCATGAGTCTGAGGATGAGAACAAATGAGACACCATTGGAATATCTTCGCAGATTTAGGGAGACCAAGAATATGTGTTATTCTCTAAATTTACCAGATGATCAATTACCTGGAATAGCTATAGCAGGAATGTTGCCGAATATCAGGGAGAAGTTGTTTGGTTTAGAGTTTGATGATCTTGGCCAACTTGCACAACGTTTAGCAGCTATGAGTAATCAAGCCCAAGGATTCAGGAGAGATAATCGCTTCCAGAAGAACAATGCCACTAATGAGGTGTATCAAGGTTTTCTGGATGAAGCGACTGAATATATTGATGAAGATGAGATAGCTGCAGCTGAGTTAAATTGGGCAAAGGAACCCACTCAAGTTAGTCAACGCTGGTTGAAACAACAAAAGGGAACCTATGATTTTGATGTTACTAAGGCAGACAGACTTTTTGCATTGTTGATAAAGGAAGGACGCATCAAGCTGCCAGAAGGACATCCTATGCTACGTCCTGAAGGAGTGAAAGACAAAAAGTATTGTGGCTTCCATAACACTAATTCTCACTCTATCAATGATTGCCGAGTGTTCAGAATACGAATCCAGAAAGCTATCCAAGAGGGACATTTGAGGTTTGATGGCAAGATGAAAATTGATGATCAGCCTTTTCCACAAAATATGATTTCTTTCTCTGTGAATATGGTCTCTGCCAATGATCTCAAAGGTAAAGGCAAGGTGAAGGTGTTGACTTCTGATAGAGCAAAGGAGAGTGGTGCTGTTGACCCGGATCGGCAAGTCACCAGTAGAGAGCTGCAGCAACGAGTTCGGTTTCAGAATAGCCGAACCGAGAAAGGTCAAACTTCCAAGCCCAGAGTTACATCACGTATTTTGCTAAACAAGTGGCAGAGAGAACAAGAGAAGGAATACTGTAAGAAGCAATGGTTTATGGAAGAGTGCCGGAGGTATGAGGAAGAGGTATACCGAAGGGAGCAAGAAGAATACATGACAGAACAGGAGCAGTCTCATTGGGGTTGTTCATTCTTTAGGCATTGTTGGAATGAAGGCTTGAGGTTGCCTGTGAGAAATAATTGTCCGGAGTGTAGTGCTCAGTACTCTGAGTATAGGCAATCTCGAGTCAACCGCCGTCCTGTCTATGAAAGACTTGGAACGAAGGTTCCTAAAGATGATCGGCGCTTAAAAATAGATGATTTTGAGAATCAGCAAAGAAAAAGAGTTGCAGGTCAAGGTTGGATTCATGATAGAGTGCAATATGAAGAAGCTGACTTCTATAGATACATATGGCAAAAAGGACAGTGGTGTCCTCCAGGCCTGAGGAAAAGTCAGAAAAGAAGAGTTCAACGGTTGAGGAATAGGGAGTTGGAACAGGAAGTTACCAAAACAAAGCAAATATGGCGTCCTAAAAAGAAGCCTGATGGATGTGGTCCTTCGGCTAATGCTTGCATGGCTTTCTTCCTCCCATCAGAGTTTATAGCTCCCAAAAGCCAAGATGTCCAAGAAGAGGTGTATTCTGATTTTGATGAAAGTGAATGTCAGGATTTGATGGCTCAGCTTGTATTAACGCAGCAGGCTGTTTTTGACAAACCAATCAAGAATCGTCACTTGAGACCACTCTATTTGAAAGGATATGTCAATGGCAAGCCTTTAACTAAGATGTTTGTCGATGGAGGGGCTGCTATCAATATCATGCCTTATACTACCTTTAGAAAGCTTGGGATGACTAATGAAGAATTGTTGAAAACTGACATGGTGCTTAGGGACTTTGCTGGCAATCCTTCCGATACCCGAGGTGCCATCCATGTTGAGTTGACTATTGGGTCGAAGACTCTGATTACTACCTTTTTTGTCATTGATGGCAAGGGGGCATATAGTCTACTCTTGGGCAGAGATTGGATCCATGCTAATTGCTGCATTCCTTCAACTATGCATCAAATTCTCATTCAATGGATTGGAGATGATGTTGAAGTTGTACATGCTGATAATTCGGTAAGTGTTGCTGCCACAGAATCTACCTATTGGGAATATGAGGGCATCGATTGTTTCTCTGGAAAAGTGTGGAAAGAAGGTCCTGTAAATGTTTTCAGCGAGGGCCAACAGCCGATTCAAGCAGTCGGCTCTCATAGCAATTTTTAATGGGAAATCCCGTCGATGGCAACAAAGGAAAGTTGGGACGTGGTTTTATGTCGGCTGATAAGTTGGAAGAAATTAATGTTGGTGACGGTTCTAAGCCAAGGCCGATGTATATTAGTACAAAGTTAGACCCAGAATATAAATCAAAGTTGATAGGTCTGTTGAAAGAGTTTAAAGATTGTTTTGCTTGGGATTACACGGAAATGCCTAGATTGGATCGTTCCATTGTTGAGCATCGATTACCCATTAAACCTGGATTTCGTCCTTATAAACAACCTCCACGGAAGATATACAAAGAGGAAGTATTGGCCGATGTGAAGAAGGAGGTTGAAAGATTAATAGAAGCAAACTTCATTCGGCCATGCAAGTATGCAGAGTGGATTTCAAATATAGTACCGGTATACAAGAAAAATGGAAAAATGAGAGTTTGCATAGATTTCAGAGATCTTAATAAGGCTACTCCCATGGATGGTTACCCAATGCCAGTTGCCGATTTACTAGTAGATGCAGCAGCAGGTTATGAAGTCATTAGTTTTATGGATGGTAATGCTGGCTATAATCAAATTTTTATGGCAATAGAAGATATTTCGAAAACAGCTTTCAGATGTCCTGGTCATATTGGTTTGTTTGAATGGATAGTCATGACATTTGGGTTAAAGAATGCCGGTGCAACTTATCAAAGAGCTATGAATTATATTTTTCACGAGCTGATCGGCAAGATTATAGAGATCTACATCGATGATGTGGTGGTCAAGTCTAGAAATCATAAAGGACATTTGACCGATTTAAGAAAGACTCTGGAGTGCACAAGGAAGCATGGCTTGAAGATGAATCCAAACAAATGTGCCTTTGGAGTTTCGGCCGGTGAGTTTTTGGGATTTTTAGTTCATAAAGGAGGAATTGAAGTTGGGAAAAAGAGCATGGAAGCAATAGACAAAGTTGTGCCGCCAACCAATCTCACAGAATTACAATCATTGTTAGGCAAAATCAACTTTGTAAGAAGATTCATATCCAATCTATCAGAGAGAGTTTTACCTTTTTCCCCTTTATTAAAGCTCAAGAAAGATCAAAAATTTGTATGGGGTGACATACAACAAAAGGCTTTTGATGAGATCAAGCAATATATGAAAGCACCACCTGTGCTGGTACCTCCACAACTTGACAAGCCTTTTAAGTTGTATGTGGCGGCCGATAGCCTAACGATAGGATCGGCCCTTATGCAAGAGTTTGAAGGAAAAGAAAGAGTCATAGCTTATTTTAGCCGAAAGCTGCTAGACCCGGAAACAAGGTATTCGGCTACAGAAAAACTTTGCTTATGTGTGTATTACTCATGTACCAAATCTCGGCACTATTTGTTGAATTCCGAATGCGTGGTAGTTTCTAGTTTTGATGTAATCAAACATATGCTATCAATGCCGATTTTGAATGGAAGAATTGGCAAATGGATTTTAGCATTGTCAGAATTTAACTTAAGGTATGAATCGGCAAAGGCGGTAAAGGGTCAAATTATTGCCGACTTTATTACCCAACATCGGGATCTTTCTGTTGAAGCGATAAACATTGTGCCTTGGGCCTTGTTCTTCGATGGATCATCTTGTAACAAAGGTGGTGGTGCTGGTATTCTTTTGATTTCCCCACAAGGAAAAGCTTTTGAGTATGCAGTTCCTATTGAATTTCATGTTACTAACAATCAAGCAGAGTATGAAGCGTTGCTTAGAGGGCTTCAGCTTCTTATAGAAGTAAAGGCCGTTGCTGTTGAAATCTTTGGGGATTCTGAGTTGGTGATTAATCAACTGAATGGTCAGTATGAATGCAAGAACAATGTGTTAAGAGAATATTATGAGGAGTGTAGAGAACTTTTGAAGAATTTTCTGGTGGTGACCTTGCATCATATCCCTAGAGAGTACAATGAAGAAGCAAATAAGTTAGCTCAAGCTGCTTCTGGATATCGAGAGAGTCAGGAAGTCTTTGCTATAGAAGAAGGTGTTTTAAATACTGATCAAGTAGATGGTGATTGGAGATACGAAATTACCAATTATCTGAAAGATCCATCTCAAAAGGTTTCCCGAAAACTCAGGTACAAAGCTCTCAAATTTGTGTTTCTTGATGATCAGTTATATTACAAGTCCATCGATGGGGTATTGCTCAAATGTTTAAGTCAAGAAGAGGCCAAGAAAGTGATGTATGAGGTTCACGAAGGATTGTGTGGTGCACATCAGTCAGCTTATCGGATGAAGTGGATAATTAGGAGAACTGGTTATTTTTGGCCAACTATGTTGGAAGATTGTTTTGAATATTACAAAGGGTGTCACAATTGTCAAAAATTCGGCAATATTCAAAAAGTTCCAGCATCTGCTATGAATCCTATAATCAAGCCTTGGCCGTTCAGAGGATGGGGTATAGATTTAATTGGTCAGATCAATCCTCCTTCTAGTAAGGGACACAAATTTGTACTCTTGGCCACGGATTATTTCACCAAGTGGGTTGAAGCTATCCCTTTGAAGAAGGTAACGTCAGAGAATATGATCAGTTTTGTTAAGGAACATATAGTTCACAGATTCGGGATTCCTCAGACTATAACAACTGATCAAGGAACTCAGTTTACTTCTTCAGAATTCTATGACTTTGCCAAAAGTATGGGGATTAAGTTGTATAATTCTTCTCCTTATTATGCACAAGCTAATGGTCAGGCAGAAGCATCAAATAAGATTATGATTAAAATCATCCAGAAGAAGATTGATGAAAAACCAAGGAAATGGCACTTGGTTCTTAATGAAGCATTGTGGGCTTACCGAATGGCTTGTCATGGGTCCACTCAAACGTCTCCCTATGAACTGGTTTATGGGCATCATGCTGTGTTACCATGGGAATTACGGTCAGGATCAAGGCGAGTTGTGTTACAGAAAGAATTGGTGGAAGAAGATTATAAGAATCTAATGATGGATGAATTGGAAGATCTACATTTGATTCGTCTCAGGGCATTAGAAAATATTGAGAAAAATAAGATATGCGTTGCAAAGTATTATAACAAAAGGGTTAGGCTGAAGCAATTCGCAGAAGGAGACTTGGTTTGGAAAACTATATTGCCAGTTGGAACAAAGGATAGAGCGTTCGGCAAATGGTCTCCAAATTGGGAAGGTCCTTTCCGAATAGTAGAATGTGTACTTGGCAATGCATACATATTGAAAACTTTATTTGGAGAGGAGTTTACCAGAGCTATCAATGGAAGATTTCTTAAGAGATATTACCCCAGTGTTGAGGTTGGTTTATGAATGTAGATCAGAAAAGCCGATAAAGGGTAAATCGCCTTTAGCCTAAAAATAAATAAGACCGAGAATAGCCGATATGGTTCATATCGCCTTTAGCACAACATAGCCGATACAGTTTGCATCGCCTCTAGCACAAGAATGTTTATGCAAGGCTAGGATGTTTTCAGTATTTTTTATGACAGTCGCAGGCAGAATTTTATCGAAAAGAATCAAAGAAATAAGTATTCTTCCAAAAGACGAGATTATTCATAGAAGTCCATCCTAATACAAACTACTCCTCAAATAACTTGTTGAGGACGGACTGAGGGTTTGTGGATTCGGCAAGGGCGGCGGCATGATCATCGTAGGCCTCCAGACGCTCGTCTATGTCATCAATCTCGTCTGGGCGTCCTCCAGCGAAGCCGACTGGCCGGAAGGAGTAGTCCTCGTTGGTTCGGGAGGTCATTGCCGCCAGCCCGAGAGAAGCGCCAAGGTGCACACCTTGGATGACGGCCTGATCAATGCGGCCGTCCGCAGCATCAAGGCGTGCCTCGGATGTCTCCCCTTGGGCATTCACCTTGTCGGCGATCTTGTTCGCCGCCGCCTTCAGGCGGTCATTCTCCGCAGAAAGAGCTGGGCAGAAAAGAAAAAAATGGATCAGCAAGTAAGGGAAGCCAGAATGATAAAACCAAATGAGGATATCAAACCGGTGATGGCATCACAGAGTTGCTTCCGCTGGTCCTCCCATTCGGCTTGATCGATGCCGAATTTCTTAGAGACGTCGCCTAGCTCCTCCCGGGCTTCGTCCCTCTCCTGGCGAAACTTGAGCGCCTCCTCGTGAGAGTATGGATGGTGTGCATCTGCTGGTTCCACCGGGCCCCAAGGATTGGAATGGTAAGAGCTTGAAGAGCTGGAAGATCCGGAAGAGCCGGATGATGGAGTTCCCGGTTGAGCTGCTGTCGCCGGAGGAAGGAGATGATATCGGCTGGAGCTGATGACCCTTATCCTGATGAATGAGGAAGGAAAAAATCGAAACTAAGAGATGAACAAGGAAATTGCAAGGGGGGCAAAAAGCCGAATCGTACCCACGACGCCGGCAGCGCGATGCTCTGCTTCCTTCAGCCTCTCCGTCGGCAGGACGCTTGCCACGGTTGCCACTGTTCGTCATTTGCTTTGATGGAGGTTAGGGTTTTCTTCTGGAATGAATCGAACGAAGGAAGTGGAGGAGACGGATGTGAGAACGCTAAAGCGGAGATAGCGATGAAGGCTAACGGAAGGGTCTATTTATAAGCCGAAGCGAAGGATCATGGCGAATTCCATGGGGTTGTGGGGCAAGAATGCCGAACGGTGGAGTAGGGTTTTTCCCTTTCAGCTGGGCCGCTACTGGGCTGGGCCAGGCATGGGTTAAACCAAACGTCGCTTGACTATCTCCCTGATTTGTTGGAGCCAACATTGTTCGGCTATACCCTCACAATATTTAAATTGGATTCGTTCGGCTATTGGAAGAATGGAAACAATCGGCTACATTCTAATTGAGTAATTTAAGGGGAAAAGGCCGATTGCTTTTTCAAACAAATAAACACGAAGTTGATTAGTTAAAGGACAGAGGGTATCGCACTTGAGTTTATTACAAGCCCAATGTCTACTTGTTCAGAAGCTGATTGATTGCCTCTATGGCTTCAGTCCTGATTCGGCTAACATTATCTAGCACTTTCTGATCCTCATCTTCAGAGCTCTGGATGCTGGATAACTTAGTTTTGATTTGCTGATCTTCTTTGATGATCGAAGTTATCTTTAGTGAAGTTGCTTCTATGTTCTTCGGCAAGTTAGCTATATGGGCCCTGTGAGACTAAATTTTGGCATTCAGTTCGGCTAGTTGAGCTTCTAGTCTGCTTTTTTCATCCTCCATGGCTTTCAGTTCAGGTTCCAAGGTTGTTAGAGAATTTCTTGTAGTTTGGATATGGGAGTGAAGATCTTTAATCTCTAGCTTTTTCAAAGATCTATCCTTCTGCAGAGCAGCCCTCGAAGATATGTTCTTGGTTGCCCTTCTCACCATAGCAAAGTGGTCATCAAGATGGGCTGCAGATTCTAGGGGGGGCCTTGAGAGCAGAGGGGATATCTTGATCAATGAGTTCAAGGAGGTCTTTTATCTGATCTGCATCCTGAACCAGACTAATGGTGTCCTTGTTCAGCAGGATGATCACCTCTTTTAGCCTAGCCTGATTTTCCAGCGATAAGGTTTGATGAGAAGTAATCTCTTCGCCTTTCTCAATGATGTAGTCCTCAATAGAGAAGGAGTAACTGGTGGTCGGTTTAGTGATGTTCTTCTAAAGAAAGGGGAAGAAAGAAGGTGTTAGCCGATTGGGTAATTTTGCTAAAATATAGCGTGAGACAAGGCATTACCTGTTGAGCTGATTGATCATCAGGATGGGCTATACCCTGGCTTGCTGGAGAACTTGACTGAAGGTTTAGAAGAGACGGGTTTGGAGCTTGATCAGGAGAAGTTTCCCTTGCCAGTTCATCTAAGATTTCATCTATTTTCAATAAAGTAAATGATAATGAGCATAAGAGATAGGTGTTATTTAGAAAAAAGAGAAAAAAGGGAATTGGCTGAACGATGTTACCTATGGTCTCATCAGGTTTGTGAGCTTTTAAACCTTCAGCTTCATGAGTCTCTGAAGTTTCGCTATCATGGATTTCTTCATCTTCAGTAGAAACTTCAGGGGTTGGTTCTACAGGCGCTGAGGTATTGCCCAGTGTGGGAATTTCGACTTGTGGCTGCAATGGAAGTAATGAATGTAGAGGTGGTCAGGTTTACTGCTAAGTGAGGTTGTTAACCTGATAAGAAAATGAAAAGATTCATGCCTTAGGAGATAATCTGGCTTTCTTGGTCCTTGGTTTCTTGGGTAAGAGAAAATTGTCAGATGTTTTCCTTTTGCTTTTTCCTCTTAAAAATGCAGCGGCTGAAGCAGCAGGGGTTCTCATGAGTGCCTTTAAGGGCACTGAATCCAAAGTCACAGGAGTTTTCATGAATTCCTTTAAGTTTGGAGCATCAAACCCTAGAGCAGGCTTGGGACCAGCCGAATAGTACTGGATTGCTTTGGCTGGGAGAGTAAACTCAAGATCCTGTGCATAACCAGATGTTAAAATAAGAAGTGGGTTCAGGAGCAAGAAATGATGAGCATAATGAAATTACCTCACTATCAGAAGCAAAGTCAGGTTGCAAGTTTTTGCATAGAGAATGAACTGATATATTGAAGATATGAGCATGCCATTCTTGCCACCAAGAGACAAAGAAGGGATGAGCAACATCTATTAGCCCAAATGGAGATGGTTCATATGTTGGCAATTCCCATCCTAATTCAAAGATTTTCTTGGCTTCCATTCTTTCTGTTATTACTTCCCTTGACTTTATGATTGTTGAGAAGAGGAATCTTGGAGGCAGTTGGCCACATCCTAATTGTCTGGCCACCATATTTGGATAGTAGAATTCATAGGTGGACTGCACTAACCTCCCATGATGAAATTCGGCTGGCAGAGTGCAAGGTTTGATAAAGGAGTTGAAAATCTCCGTGGATTCTTGACCTGAACAACCAATTTCATAGCTAAACTTGCAGGGCAAAGTCAAATTTTCATTTTCTCTATAAGAAAACCAGAGCACATTGCCGAATCCTTTGAAAAACAGCTTGAAGAAATGACCGATGTCTATGTCAATGCTTATAGATGATGCTGCTTCCCCATAAGTCTGACAAGCCTTAACCTTTGCTGTACTACCTTCAGCATAGTTAACTGAAGGAAAACTTAGATTGAAGAGGCTCACAGAGGTTATCTGATGCATATAAAGCTGAAGCCACATTTGAATTAGCCACCAGGGACCATTCACACAAGAGATTTCTCCACCTTGGCACATCTGAAGAGTAATCTGATGCATCATGTGATAAACAGACCCTAAGAGATATTTGCCTAGTGGGATCTGAGTGCCTACAGCTAAGTCTTCAGCTATTACCATGTGATTCAGGGTTGGTTCATTGGATTTTCCACAGAAGATGAATCTGCATAGCCACATATTCATAAAGGCTTTCAACTCTTTGTCAGAGATGGTGCTAGATGCATTCATGTAGTTTTGGATATGTTTGACCCATCCACATCCAGAGCTGACGGCTCTTTGATTACTTTTGCTCTTGTACTTATAGGGATATACTGGCAATAACACGTTCAAGACAGTCATCATGAACACGTCGGCTAGAGTAATGGTCATCATACCATGACCAAAGATGAAGGCATTGATGGTGTCAGACCAAAAATGGGAAGCTGCTATCAAAAGGGAATCATTTCTGGGTGTTTCTGCTAAAGATAGTTCTAGACAATGGCTGATGTCTTGACTTTCCCAGTGGCTGCTGCTTTTCTCCAGAATTCTCCTATACCAATTACGCCATCCGGTGATTGGGGGAAATGGCCAATTCTTAAACATGTTTGGCCATCGGTTTGGCGAGGTGATCCCAGATTTGAAAGGAATTCTTTGGGTTTCCTTCTCGATAATTTCAGAAGGGTCAGGATTTCCCATTGGGCCAAGGAAATAGGAGTCAAGGTTGGCAGCATAGGGGATCAAAATCTGGTTCTTGTATTCCTTTAGAAGGTGATTGAAATCAAAGAGGAATAAATCAAAAGAGGAGCGGGAGGATCAAATGAAAGTTGCCGAATATAAGTAAAGTTTACCTCTGGGATGTCATCCTGGGTCGCCATTAAAGATTCGAAGTAGGTCCGAGGTTGCGCTGAAAGCTTGGATTTTTGGGCAGCGGCTGTGGTATTGAACGGTGCTGACCTAGGAGGAAGAAAGAGCTTGTGATCAATTTCAGAATAAAACAACTTTTATCCCGAAATTGAGGGGGCATGTGTTAACACTGGATTTTGGTCGATTCTGGAGGATGACAGGTGGACCCGCATGTGGGAAGAAGGGTGTTCGGCAAACAAAATAGGCGGTCGGCTAAATGCTTGTGCGGTCGGTTACTTCAGAAGGCGGTGACTCCATTCGGGAAAACAGAAGATGGCAGGCAAGGCCGATCGGAAAAATGAAAGTTGTAATAATAAAGGAATCTAAAAGTTTAGGGTAAGGAATCGTAAGTTTCCAAGTTTGTTTAGAAGTTCCTTTGTAAATCGTAGTCCTCTAGGACTCGTGTTTTGTCTGGGGTATAAATATTGACCCTTGACCATTGTAATAAGGGTCACAACCAAATCAATACAATCGGCCCCGTGCCAATTTTTGAGTCCTTTTGTCGTGTCGTCGAGTTCTTCGAGAGGAATCATCGATCCGTCGACCTCCGTAAGTTCCGACAACCTTGTTATCATGTTTAGTATCATGCGGTGGATTTAGACGTGATGCAAGTAGTCTTGTTTATTTTCAATGATCGTGCGGCGGATCTTTGCTTGACAATCAAGAAGTCTTTGCTTGTGCTTTGTTTATGAGTAAATACCGTGCGGCAGGCGTTTGCTCAATATGCTTAGTGAAAGCAAGATAGTTATCGGCTCTATTAGATATGGCAAATCTAAATAGATTCATTAAGTTATCCAGTGTTGTATGTTTTAAATATTTTATATATTTGTAACATACTTCTGCCCAATCTAGATTGATATTGTTCGGCTCTCTTTTTCTCTTATGGTTTTATTCGTGCTTCAACGATCATTGCTTTTCATATTATCTTTGCAAATAGATCATACACTCACAATGGCTGAATTATTTTAATCTAGATTGTCACGTGTTGCGGGTTCATGCATGTTAATCACGTTTAAGCTTTAACGAAACCAGGTGTCGTGCGGCAGATGCAGGTTTTAGATTAGTTTAATCATTTTTTTTATTTGCACGTTCCTTCCTCATGGACCCCAATTCGGCTGGACTGCCGAGCTTGGTTATGCATTAACTCATAATTAATTTCACTTGTTCAAACATATCTTCCCATGCACATGCATTCGGCAATTAGGTCTTTACGTGCATTCATCTTACGACTAGCTGAATGATCTATGAACTTGTTGGCAGACAGCTCTCTATAGCTGTATGTCGTTGTAAGTGGCTTTAGGGCCGTATATGTTGAACTGTCTGGTATTACCCGACATGTTCTGGTTTGTCATTTATTTGTTCTATCCCTTGTTAGTTTTCAGGTTAAACTGACTGGCACGCTTCCGGATCACGAAGCACCCGGGAAACCGATTGAAGCCACGCTTTTCGGCTTGCTGTGTGTGAGGCACAGTGCGTCACATTTTGTGTCAACACATACATCTTATATACATAATACTTGTCACTGTATAACTTGACGCTATCTTTTTAGCTTTACATTTACAAAAATCTTGTATCATATATGACACTCTCAATGATATCAAATAAAAAAACTTTAACTATAAAGTTATAAATCTCATTGAGCATTACAATTTTAACATAATCTTGTCTCCAATGGAGGTCTCATTTAATAAGTCCAAGAACTTATTGTTGGCACGAAAACGCGTCGACACACGGCAAGCCGGAAAGGGTCTGCTCGATGGAGCTGATGATAATAACAAACTAACACCGAAGAATCCATAAAACCATCTGCACTTCGACAGGCTTTTCGAAAGCCATGCTACTCGTGAAGGCTCGGATAAATCGGCTGAAATAGCCGATTCAGGTGAAGAGAACTACATCGTGTGAACAATCGACTATTTCACATGAACAAACCTATAGACTCCTCAGACTCAACCTGCTATCTCTAACAATGGGGTTCGACTGGATCGATGTAGCCATGAAAAAGACAACAAATCAAACCCTTAAAGTACACAGATCTATTCACGCTTAACAGATTCATGGACACACACTATAGGCGTTAAAGCATTGGCGATCGGCTATTTAGCCGATGCAGGCATAGCAACACAGTTAAGGTCACGCCTGATCAAGAACAGATCTACTAACTAGCATCCTCCAATCTACAGTGCTATCAGTGGGGATCGACCGGATCATAACAGCCATAATAGTGAACCATAGACCAGATTTAACTAACCAGCAAACCTCTCCAAGATCATACGTGCCTTAACCACGTACTATGCGCGACTAAGATCGAAATAGAATAGCCGATAAGACATAACCCATCGCTCAAAGTAAGAAATATCATGTTGTAACAAATCAAACGACGGACTAAAAGGATATAAGGACGATCTAGATCGATATCGACCGGGTAGGGTGATGTTGCTGCAAGCTAATAACGATAAAAACATCAGCAACATCGGTAACTTAATGAATCTACCCAAAGGTTGCTACTCTTAGGTAGAGCCGGTAACTTGACCTTAATCTAATTCGAGCAGTGGGGGTCGACCGGATCAATGCAGCCGTACTTGAACTAGACAAGAGTCGATAACTAGCTTATACCAGAGTTACAGTAGAGGTCGACCGGATCGATGCAACCGTACGAATAGAAGTATAAGCCATGACGGTACTTACAGACAAGCCAGAGGTTGGGCGGACCGATGCAGCCCTGCTCGCTGAAGAACTCGTCGAGATCTACTCTACTCCTACTCCTAAGGGGTGGCTGGAGCCAAAAAAGTAAGTAACTTGTATTTGATTGATTGTGTGTCCTTTACAATAGCCGGGGTCCAATATTTATACCTGAAACCTACGCATGAATCCTAGTCAAGCATGACTCATTACAATCTTTGACATAAGAGAAAATATTCCTAATTTAAGATAACTTGGATCATAATCTTTCCCTTTTTTGTAGAGTCCAACATGTTTTTCTTGATACCAACCGTTGCTTTTATCGTCATCTGCTGGCGCTATCTAAAGAGAGCCGATTCCAGTACTGCATTTGAATCAGCTGATACCGACCTTTATGCAATTGATTCCTTGACGACACGATTTTGGGAGCTTTCGATTTCCTGTAATTCCTCTTCTCAAATTTTGGTGTAAACACATGCCCCCTAATTTTGGGATAAAAGTAATTTTATTCCAAAATTATCATGTCTGTACCCCCGATAGGTCCGTAGTCATGGGTAGAGAATCTTGAACTGGGGTCTACTGTCTGTCACCGTCTTTGCCAGCTTATGAGCCCATGCTTCAAAACTTTACAAGAGCATCATTGCTTTACGGGCGCTTGGATCCATCTTTCCAGGCCGACTATAAAATGTCTTCCGACTCTGGAGAGAGCAACTCAACAACTCAGTTATGTTTCTTTGCTGACTGCTTCCTCGAGTGCCTCTGGCTTCGTCAGACCCTCCATGGTCTAATTCCTTGCTATGAGGACTTTGAGTGGTTAGAAGAATTCTTGTGCATAGGGTGATTGTGTCGCTCAGCTTAGCACCTTGTCGAGCAAGAGGGTCAGCTACTGTGGTTAGAAGAATTCTTGTGATATCCCTGAGTCTTCTCTCCATGATCGCAGAGCTGTTCTAGTGTTTGCAAGGGCTAAAATGCGTGGACACCTTCCCATTGTTCGCTTCATCAAATGCCCATTGGGAAGACCACAGACTTCTTTCCCACAGTTTCCCAGCCACCGAGAAATGGACATCTTTTAGTAGGCAGCTTTCTTTCCCATTGTTTCCCAGTCACCGAGAAATCGGTTGGGCATCTTTTAAGTAGGCGGCCTTTCCCCTTCCCTTGATGCAATTTTATCAACGGGCTGATGTGACTCGGTTCATGATGACCTTCAGCCTTGTGGGGATCCGAACTTCCTTCAATCCAAAGAAGTCTTGGTGGGTTGATCGCTGGTCAATGTAAACCTTTCATATCTACCCCATGATATTTTGTAGTTATGGGAAGCAAGAAGTCCAAATCTGTTGTCTTTTCATGATCCGTCCCCTGAATTTTTAGAGTGTCGATCTGTTTCCATATCTGACTTTAATTCCATAACCCCGACGAAGTCTATCTTCTCACCTTCCCGGGCTATATATACGGGCCACGACTGTGGATCAAAAAATAACCTACTTCATCCCAAACCTTCAGCATCTTTTGTGCGATTCTGCTTTCTCATAGTTTTGAAGGTATGAAGAACGGCAAGAGGCCTGCTAAGGAGATCTTCAATGGTTCTGCATCACCACGCCGGCGCCTTCATCACCAGGAGGGTGCAACTCGAGATGTTCCCATCATCCCAGATCATGGGGCCGACTCCGCTCACCTTCCAGGGTCATCCTCATCAACAGTTCACCGTCAGCTCCCATGCTATCCGAGGAGGCGGATCGACAACAATGATCTACTCGCCTCCATCGATCGGGCTGGCCAGAATCTCGCCGACTGCCTCTCCCTCGTAGAATCGACTCTGGCCCTAGTTCGATGCCGATCGCCTTCCGAGGCTGACCCGGTGGAGGATAGGTTGGCCAAGGCCGAGGCTAGAATCACGGGTGAGATGCCTACCACAACTTTTTGTCTCTTCTTAGTTTTACCTTTAAGATCTTGATCATCCCTCCCTTGAATCTTTTAGATCTATCAGCCCAGCTGGAAAGCCTCCGATCAGCTATGGAGTATGTGGCGAGATTCATCAATGCCAGAGGCGCCATTCTGGTGGTTCGCTTGCATGACATCCCAAACTGTGTCAGGGAGGTCACTCTCCATGGCGTTTGTCATGGTGCTGCCATGGCGTTGGCTACTGCGCAAGCCCGTTCTGGCCACGAGCTTTGGCTTCTTCCCCATGATTTTCCAGCCACGGCACACCCTGAGGATCATGAGCGCCTGGTTGAGGATTTCTTCGACGCCGCCAACTCTATAGCCCTTACTTCCTAGGCCGATGATATAGTAAACAAAGTGTTTTCTGGCCTGTAGCTTGTAATAGGTGACATTAGCAAACAATTTCTTTGTTTTAAGTGATTTTTCTTTTGCTTTGTACTTCACGTTCCATGCATCAATTTATCCATGTTTGCTTTTCTCTTATAGGCGATACATATTTTATCGGCTTTTCCCCCTTCGGGTTCATTTTTGAACTAGAGGCGATACCCTTCTGGTATCGGCTATTAGAACCGATGATCGAACTAATCGGCTATCAAGTATTAATCCAAACGCTAGGATAATATTTCTTTAGATATTTTTTGTTGATCGCTCTGCCAAACTCTTCTTCTCCTCCCAGTGTTTCCAAAACATAAGCATTGCTAGGCACACAACGTTTAATCCGATAAGGTCCTTCCCAATTAGGCGACCATTTGCCGAACTCGCTGTCCTTTGACCCGATCGGCAATTTTACTTTCCAGACTAAGTCTCCTTCAGAAAATTGCTTGCCCTTGACCTTTTTATTGTAATATTTTGCAAACCTCAGTTTATTGGCTTCGATATTCTCAAGAGCACATAGCCGATGGCAACTCAAGTCCTCTAAGTCATCTATCATAAGATTCTTGTAGACTTCGGCTGACAAATCATTTTGCAATGTGACACGCCTTGATCCAGTTCAAATTTCCCAAGGGAGGACTACATTATGACCATACACAAGTTTATAAGGTGATGTTTTAATCGATCCATGACAGGCCATCCTATACGCCCATAATGCCTCATTAAGCGTTGAATGCCACTTCCTCGGCTGCTCCTCAATCTTTTTCTTGATCAGCTTAATCATAATCTGATTGGATGCCTCTGCCTGGTCATTAGCCAGAGCATAGTAAGGAGAAGAATTTAGTAGCTTAATTCCCATACTGGCAGCAAAATCTCCGAACTCTTCTGATGTGAACATTGTCCCTTGATCGGTAGTGATAGTTTGAGGAATTTCAAAATGATACACAATATGCTCCTTGACAAAATCAACCATGTTCTTTGAGGTTACCGCCTTTAAAGGAATTGCCTCAACCCACTTAGTGAAGTAATCCGTTGCAACCAATATGAACTTATGTCCTTTACTTGAGGGTGGAAAAATCTAGCCAATTAAATCAATTCCCCAGCCTCGAAACGGACATGGTTTGATTATTGGATTCATAGCCGATGCAGGCGATTTCTGGACATTACCAAAACATTGACAGTCCTGGCACCCCTTATAATATTCAAAACAGTCTTCCAATATTGTTGGCCAAAAATATCCAGTCCTGCGAATAATCCATTTCATCTTATAAGCCGATTGATGAGCTCGACATATCCCTTCATGCACTTCGCCCATCAACACCTTAGCTTCCTCTTGATTTAAGCATTTGAGCAACACCCCATCGACCATTTTGTAATATAGCTGATCATCCAGTAAAACATAATTAGTCGATTTATATCTTAGCTTTCTGGTAACTTTCTGTGATGGATTCCTAAGGTATTCGGCTATTTCAACTCTCCAATCATTATTCGAGGTTTCACTACTCAAGACTTCTTCAAACACTCAATAACCTGATGCACATTGAGCTAAATGATTAGTCTCTTGATTTTGTGCTCTCGGAATATGTTGAAAAGAGACATGAGGAAGTTTCTTGAGCAACCTTTGGCACTTATCATAATATCCCCTCAGAGTATCTTCTTTGCACTCATATAGGCCGATCAACTGATTGATAATTAATTGTGAATCTCCAAATACTTTAATTGTCTCGACCTTTACTTCATGAAGAAGTTGAAGCCCCTTAAGAATAGCCTCATATTCCGCTTGGTTGTTCATAATCATTGGTTCAGTTGGAAGAGCAAACTCGAAACTTGCCCCCCGAGGTGAAATAATAACAATACCAATGCCACCACCTTGCTTGCATGATGACCCATCAAAGAACAATGGCCAGGGTACCGGCTCCACATAGCCAACAATTGGCTTATGATGCTGGGTGACAAAATCGGCTATTACTTGCCGTTTGATTGCTTTAGCCGGTTCGTACCTCAAGTCAAATTCTGACAACGCAAGAATTCACTTTCCCATTCTTCCATTTAATATTGGCATTGATAGCATGTGCTTGATCACATTAGTCTTAGAGACAACTATACACTCAGCCGACAATAAGTAATGTCATAACTTAGTGCAAGAGAAATATAAGCATAAGCATAACTTCTCGATGGGAGAATATCTTGTCTCTAGGTCCAGAAGCCTCCTACTGAGATAGAAAACAACTCGCTCTTTCCTTTCGAATTCTTGTATCAGGGCCGATCCAATTGTCTGGTTCTCGGCCGATATGTACAACTTAAAAGGCTTACCTTGCCGAGGAGGGACCAGCACGGGCGGACATTTCATATATTCTTTTATCTCCTCAAACACTTTTTATTGTACATCACCCCATTTAAATTCTTGATCATTTTCAACTTCAACAAGGGAGAAAACGACAGAACTCTCTCCGACAAATTCAAAATAAACCTTCTGATAAAATTAATTTTGCCAAGCAAAGATTGTAGCTCTATTTTAGTAGTCGGGGGTACTGCCTTATCAATTGCTTTTATGCCTTTTTGACCAACTTTGATTCCTCTCTCGTGAACCATAAAACCCAAGAATTGTCCAGCCGATACTCCAAAGGCACACTTATTAGGATTCATCTTTAGACCATGTTTTCTTGTGCATTCCAGAGTCTCCCATAAATCAGCTAGATGCTCCTTGTACCCCTTGGATTTTATCATCACATCATCAATGTAGATTTCAACAATCCCGTTGATCAACTTATGAAAAATATAATTCATTGCTCCCTGATAAGTTGCATCGGCATTCTTCAGACCAAAAGTCATCACAACCCATTCAAATAAACCGATTGTGCCAGGGCATCTGAAAGCTGTCTTTGTTATGTCTTCCTCAGCCATGAAAATTTGGTTATATCCTGCATTGCCATCCATGAAGCTGATAACCTTATGCACGGCTGCTGCGTCTACCAGCATATCGGCTATCGGCATCGGATAACCATCCATGGGTGTAGCCTTGTTCAGATCTATGAAATCAATGCAAAATCTTAACTTTCCATTCTTCTTATACACAGGAACAACATTCGATATCCACTCTGCATATCAGCACGATCGGATAAACTTTGCTTCTAGTAATCTTTCAGTCTCCTTTTTAATATCATCAAGTATGTTTGGGTTGAATCTCCTCGGAGCTTGTTTAAACGGTTGATATCCAGGTTTGATTGGCAACCGATGTTCAACAATTGATCGGTCTAGACCAGGCATCTCATAGTATTCCCAAGCAAAACAATCTTTAAATTCCTTTAATAAATCAACTAACTCTCGCTTATACTCAGGATCCAACTTGGTACTTACATACGTCAGCCTAGGCTTATCTCCAAAACCAATATCTACCTTTTCTAATTCATCGGCCGATGTGAAGCCATGTCCTAGTTTGCCATCTGTACCATCTATTGGATTATCCATTAAACCAAATTTTCAAAGCTGACTGCTTGGATCGGCTGTTGGCTTTCATTATTGATTCTAATGAAGCCTCCTTCCCATAACTTGCCGGAAAAGCATTCGAAGTCTTCTAGCTCCCAGTATACTAGATTAGCTATTGCAATACTTATAGATTCATCAGCGCGAACTAGCTCGACATCATCTCCATGCCATTGAATCAAACATTGATGCATGGTTAATGACACACAATACTTTGCATGAATCCAGTCATGACCAAGGAGTAAACTGTATGACCCTTTTTCATCGATGACAAAGAATGTGGTGAGCAGGGTCTTACTCTCGATTGTCAGTTAGACGTTCATTGCCCCCGGGGTCTTAGACGCATTACCCCCAAAATCCTTAAGCATCATATTAGTTTTAATTAAATCTCCTGGTCCCTTGCCAAGTTTATGAAAAGTGGTGTAAGACATAAGATTGACAGAAGCACCTCCATCCACCAACATCTTGTTCATCGGCTTCCCATCAACAAAACATTTTACATATAAAGCCTTTAAGTGCCGATGCTTGACTGGCTTATTAAATATAGCCTGCTATATAACTATCAACTTGGCAACTATTTCTTCATACTCTGATTCATCGAAATCTGAATAAACTTCTTGATCTGCTGGAGCTCTAAATTCTAACGGCAATAGAAAAGCCATCTGAATATTAGCCGATGGTTGCCTTCTATCGGCTGTTTGCTTAGCACACCACACTTGAGGTCTACCAGATACTTGAGCCTATTCTAGCTCTCTGTTCCTTAGGTGTTGCACTCTTCTTTTCTGGCTTCTTGTTAAACCTCCTGGACACCACTGGCCTTCCTGCCAAACATATTCTTCCTCATTACTTTCTTCTTCATAATCAGCCCAATTTTGATCAACAACTCATTTTTCAAGCCGATCATGGACATTTCTATTTTTAAGTACCGATCCATGTTATTATGATGATACGCATCTTGAGCATGGATAGACCGGCGGTTGGCTTGAGATTGCCTAAACTCCCAATATTGCTCGCTGCACTCTGGACAGTTATTCCTGGTTGACAATTTCAAATCTTTGTTCCAGCAATGTCTGAAGAAAGGACAATTCCAATGTGATTCGACTTGTTTTCTTTCATGCCTCTATTTTTCCTATTGAAGCTGGTAGTCTTGCTCTTCTAACCAACGATGATAATCCTTTTCCTTCTGCCACTGCCATTTATTCAACAAAATTCAAGATGTAACACGTGGTCTTGTCGCCCCATCCTTTGACGTTTTCCCCTGCTCATATTGGCTCTTTTGTTGGTCACAACGCCTTCTAATTTCTCTGTATTCATCAGCCGATATTTGCATCTCGGGATCAACTGTTCTAGTTTCTCTTGATCTAGTTAATGTTAGGACTTTAGTCTTCCCTTTGAGCAATCTAGCATCAAGCATGTTCTAATCTCTTGGGAAAGGATTATCATCAACTTTCATCTTTCGAGGTGTATCGAATTTGAGCCTTCCTTGTTGAATAGCCCTCTGTATATGTTGCTGGAAAACTCTGCACTCATTAGTAGAATGTGAAGTGGCATTGTGAAATTTGCAAAACTTCTTATTCTTTAACTGATCGGGAGGCAACATAACATGATTTTCGGGCAACTTGATCTGTCTTTTCTCAAGCAAGAAATCAAAGAGCTTGTCTGATTTTGTAACGTCAAAATCATAGCTCCCTTCAACCCCTCTTCCCCAAGGATTTGACACCATTACAGTCTTCTTAACCCAATTCTATTCAGCCGCAGCAACTTCTTCTTCTTCATCGTCTTCATAGCCGTTATCAACTGAATATGGATCGTAAGTTTCGATAATTGCGGTACTCTTCTGGAATTGGGTATCTCTGCGCATATTCTAAAACTGGCTATTAAGCACTGCCACTCGTTGAGCCAACTGACCTAAATTGTCAAATTCTTGTCCCAACCGCTTCTCTCTCCACATTGGCAATATCCCCTGAACGGCCAAAGCAGCTAGCTGCTCATTACCCAAGTTTAATGAGAAGCACAAATTTCTAATCTCTCAGAACCTCTGAAGAAACTCGGTGCCCGATTCATTAGTTCTCTGCCTTATAGTTGTCAAATCGATAATATTTTTTTCTCCTATCCCAGTGTAGAAATATGTATGAAACTTCTTCCCTAGGTTAGCCCAATTGGTAATGGAGTTAACTGGCAGCGATGAAAACCAAGTGAAGGCTGCCCTGACAGAGACAAGGAGAAAAAGCGAACTTGATGGGCCTCTTCAATGGATGCTTTGCCCAACTATGTAAGATACCGACTGACATGTTCTATTGTGCTTGTGCTATCTTGGCCAATGAACTTAGCAAACTCTGGGAGCCTATAATTCACCGGGAGAGCGACCAAATCATACCATTCTAGATATGGGCGTTTGTACGAAAAGGTCTGCCCTTTTGGCTTCAAACCGAACTAATTCTTCATCATCTCGGTCACTCTAAGCAACAACTCATCAGCATTTGAATTTGAATCTCTCTGCAGTTGCTGACCCATCTATGGATTAAAATTTCGAGTACCTTGAGACCCCGAATTTGGAATTATGTGAAGGGTGTTATAATCTGTGCCATAATGATCCCCTTGTGGAATCTCTATCTGCTAGGTCCTTTGCTAGTTTGCTACTTGAAGTCTCTGGTTGTATATGCTAGGATCTATATCTCTACGAATCCTATGAACTGATGGTGCTATTTTTTGAGCCAACGATGGTATCTAGCCTGATATGCCAAAATTGACCATTTGATTCCAAACTTGCCCTATCAGCTGTTGCATATGTTGTTCTGACGATCCAGGATTATACTGTATCTGATTAGTATTAGCACCCTGAACTTGCTCAGATGAGCTCTGAACTACCTAGACATAATCATTACCAGCTGATGCTATTTCATGATGGCTAGTACTAGCTTGATTAGTCCCTTGAGTCGACGGATGTGGAATGTTGTAATAAGCCGACCCAACCTGATCGACTGGAAACCCATGAAACACCTCTTTCATGGTGTTGTGGAATGTGTTCAAGAAAACTTCATTATGATTCAACATGGCATCATGAACTGACTTGTTTACAGCTTCTATGAACAAACGTATGTCTTCAGCTTCATCTGCATCTGCCCATGCAACAGAACTCTTGGTAGTGGATATTTCTGAACAATTGTATTGTCACGTGTCTTGGTGTAGGACAACAAACATTTGTTCTGAAATTCTTCTATAGCTTTGCTGATGACATCTTTATCTCCATCAGGTAGGTCTTCATAAGGCACCATAAGGATGTCGTTGTTGCTGAAAGCTGCCATGACGATTGTGGTGTCCCACCGAGCGTGCCAAAACATGTGTTGGCACAAAAACGCGTCGACACACGGCAAGCCGAAAGGGTCTGCTCGAAGGAGCTGGAGATCCACCTGGCTTCAACGCAGGGATAATCGATCCTGCGGATTCCTCCTGAGACATGCCAGTCAATTTGACCCTGCAATGGATAAGGAGAGAAAGTTTATCAGTAATTTAAGGTGGAACATGCCGGTCTGTGCCCAAATAGTTCCAAGTGTTCTGCTTCGGGAGCAGCCATATGTGAAGAACGATTAAATAGCCGATACACACAGAAATCGGCTGTTACGGACTATAGAGCTCATGGATAGCGATTGATTTTATGTTGACAGGTACAGTACACATATATGTAAATGAGATCATCAGCTAGGTGGATATCACCAGTATAAATCATTGAGCCGATGAATCTAACGAGAAAGGATATAACATGCGAACAAATTGACTATCTAATACAAACAGATCTAAAGACGCTCTGAATCTAATCTGTTACCATCAACAGTGAGGTTCAACCGGATCGATGGCAGCTATCATAATAATAACAAACTAAAACCGAAGAATCCGCACTACCATCCGCACTTCGACAGGCTTTCCAAAAGACATGCTACTCGTGAAGGCTCGGATAAATCGGCTGAAATAGCCGATTCAGGTGAAGAGAACTACGACGTGTGAACAATCGACTATTTCACATGAACAAACCTATGGACTCTACAAACTCAACCTGCTATGTTGTAACACTGGGGTTCAATCGAATCGATGCGGCCGTGAAAAAGACAACAAATCAAACCCTTAAAGTACACAAATCTATTCACGCTTAACAGATTCATGGACACACACTGTAGGCGTTAAAGCATAGGCGATCAGCTATTTAGTCGATGCAGGCATAACAAACAGTTAAGGTCACGCCTGATCAAAAATAGATCTACTAACTAGCATCCTCCAATCTACAGTGCTATCGGTGGGGATCGACGGGATCGTTACAGCCATAATAGTGAACTGTAGACCAGATTTAACTAACAAGCAAACCTCTCTAAGATCATACGTGCCTTAAGCACGTACTATGCGCGACCAAGATCGAAATAGAATAGCCGATAAGAGATAACCCGTCGCTCAAAGTAAGAAATATCATGTTGTAACAAAGCAAATGACAGACTAAAAGGATATAAGGCCGATCTAGATCGATCTCGATCGGACAGGTTGATGTTGCTGCAAGCTAATAACGATAAAAACATCAGAAACATCGGTAACTTAATGAATCTACCGGATCGATGCAGCCGTACTTGAACTAGACAAGAGTCGATAACTAGCTTATGCCAGAGTCGCAGTGGAGGTCGATCGGATCGATGCAGCCGTACGAACAGAAGTATAAGCCATGATGGTACTTATAGACAAGCCGAAGGTCGGCCGGACCGATGCATCCTTGCTCGCTGAAGAACTCGCCGAGATCTACTCTACTCCTACTCCTAAGGGTTGGCGAGAGCCAAAAAAGTAAGTAACTTGTATTTGATTGATTGTGTGTCCTTTACAATAGCCGGGGTTCAATATTTATACCCGGAACCTACGCATGAATCCTACTCAAGCACGACTCATTACAATATTTGACATAAGAGAAAATATTCCTAATTTAAGATAAATTGGATCCTAATCTTTTTTTTAGAGTCCAACATATTTTTCCTGATGCTAACCGTAGCTTTTATCGTCATCTGCTGACGCTATCTGAAGAGAGCCGATTCCAGTACTGCATTTGAATCAGCTGATACCGACCTTTATACAATAGATTCCTTGACGACACAATCTTGGGAGCTTTATATTTCTTGTAATTCCTCTTTCCAAATTTTGGTGTAGACACTTATATTAAATATTTGGACACCTAAACTATGTCAAATGAAAAGATGGTCAACTATAAAGTTTTGATTCCTTTAGATCAGTGTTTTCCTAAACGCTAAACGGTAAACAGTCGGTCACCTACCGTTTAGCCATTATTCGGGCAAAACGCCCCATTAAACAGGCTAAACGGCCAATTAAACGGGATAAACGGGTGATTAAACGGAAACGGCGCACCACTGTGTAGCATTTATATGGTGTTTAAACGGGCTAAACGACCGTTTAGGCGAACAGTGCTTTAGATATACTCCCTCCGTTTCAAATTATAGTTTATTTGACTTTTTTGACCCAAAGTTTGACGATTCGTCTTAGTCAAAAAATTTGTGCAAACATAGTTAAATTTAAGTCATTCTTGAAGGACTTTTGTTAATAAAGCAAACCACAACAAAATAAGTGATTTTTTGCACAAATTTTTTAATAAGACGAGTGGTTAAACTTAGGGTCAAAAAAGTCAAACGAACTATAATTTGAAACGGATTTAGTATCATTTATTCATTTTGATATAAAATTTGTTTTTGTCAAAAGCATCGTACGAAAATTCGTTTTTTGGTACATGATGTTCCGGTCGATTTTTACTGCTAGGCATAGCCCTACCAGTTGGAATGGTTGCAGAGAAGGCAGTTATATACTATCACGGAGTAACCGACTCTGATAATTAACATGTTTTTTTAGTAGTGATGAGTCGCAAACGGCCGGTGAGAAAGGAACGCAAAGGCTGATAAGTGCTAACTACGTATAAGACGCAAGTAACGAAGGAGCCGATATTAATAAAATTCTGACACCTAGTTTGACAAGTCCCACAGTGCAACTGGTATGATCGAGTAAAAGCTCCATAGTCTCCCCTCTATCTCTACTATCCACGTTGGTCTACGCAACACGTGCTACATGCATACATCGAAAAAGACAGAGCTAGTGGCGTAGTAGCTAGCTCGAATTTTATACTAAGGTGGTCCAATTCAATATATAATTTTTTTGTTAACAATATAAAGTCCCATTTGACATGTTTACACTACCTCAGAACATGATATCACTGTCGGATTCAAACCCTCTATCAAAGCCAGAAAATAAACCGGCAATGGGCAAGTGGTAGTGATAGGGTTTCTCTATCATTGTCGGTTGACCAACATCACTACTAGTTCTACTCCTAAAACCGGTAGTGATAGTCTTAAGATCAATGCTGGATTAAGACTAGAACCGACATTGTTGTTTTGAGCGACACTATTGGCTTGCTTTGCAACCGACAGTGATATCCTTGTGGTCATTGCCGGCTTAGGTATGGACCCGACAGTGATCTGGTTTTCCCATATTCCAGTTTATTAATTTATTTCATTATTTTAAATATTTTTTATTTCCTATGGTTACTGGACTGAATATTTAAAGCATCACATACATCACACATTCATCAAGATTTATAGTACAAATATTACAATAAGGTATATATTACAATGAAAATGTATATATTATAATAGAAGTTTCGTCATCTCTTGATCTACACTCTTATCCTTGGCCTGTTGAATGCTGAAAGATCCTTTTTTACTCAAGATGTCGTCCACGATGGAGGTTGCTAGCTCGTCTTGCAATCTTCTGATCTCGAAGTCTAACAACATTTTGGTTTTAAGTTGCAGTGTCGTTGAAGCAAGATGATATCGAAATGCACAAGTGCTAGCCAAAACAGTAGTGTGTTTTGTTGAATTAACCGATATACATGAAATGGGAAGCATACACACCATTTTATTTCCTTCTGTTGTACTCATGCCGAGGTACTATTGCATTGCCCCCATCACATAGAACCTGCATTCTTTGTTGGCCATTGGTTGTTCTAGGGTATGCGCTTCCATATAAGCAGCCTGGAAAAAGGTTGTTCTTGTGATCGTCCATATTTTCCTTGACTCTGTGTAACATTATAAAGTGTGAAAGGCGATGAAATTAGAATGTGCTATGTGATTAGAAAAATATATGTTACTGGCTTCATTTACTCAGCATGGTGAGTAGGTCATAGATATGAGAAAGTTCCCTTCTCTTCGAGTCCCACACCTCGACATGTGATTGTGCAAGTTTGATATCTATGATGACGTAATGGAACCTGCACTCACAAATGTCCAATGCAAATCAGTCCTAGTTAATGAATAACCTTTAGAAAAGATAAGAAGCACCTAGTTAAGGTCGAAAACACATACCGATAGTTGTAGGCTAGGAGTATGTTCCGTTTACTTTGGTGGGTTTGCTCTCATCTTGTTCCTCAAGCCGAACATCCCTCGAATCCTTGCCTGGCGTGAACGCTGGAGGTGATGAGGGACCTGAGGGTGCGAATGGAACCGGTGGTACACCCTTCTGACTTGATGGCTGCAGGTTAAACTCTTATCACGGGGGTGCCGATGTTGGAGACCCTGAATCCCTAGCTTGCATGATCTCGTAGTCGAGTTCACGCTCATCTGGATCTAGATTGCAAACGATTCTTTCAATGGCTGACCTATCGCACTGGTAGGCGTCCTGGAGGCTTTCCGCAACCATGATGACACCATGAGGGCCTAGGATCTTCATCTTCAAGTAGGTATAGTCCGTGACAGCCATGAATTTGATGAAACATGGTCTTCCCATTACGGCGTGGTAAGAATCCTCAAAATGGACAACCTTAAAGGAGAGTATCTCCTGGCGGTAGTTTTCTGCATCGCCAAACGTGACCTTGAGATCGACAATACCCAAAGGCATCACCTGTCATCCTAGGGACATCCCACAGATCGGGCCCCTTTGGGGCGTAGCTTGTCGATACCGACTTTTAACCTCTCGAAGGTGTCCTAATAGAGGAGATTGGAATCTCTCCCACCATCCATGAAGATTTTGGTGATCCACACGGTTTCCATCATCACAGTGACTACTAGAGAGAACCGATTGGCATCAACGATACGCCCGGGGTGATTGATTTTGTCAAAGGTGATTGGTTCCTCAGACCATAACTGTAGAGGTGGGGCTGCTGGTACCGTAGTATAAACATCTCGGCGCATAGGGTTCTGACGCTCCCGATCTAGGCGAGGTTCGGGTCTACCAGAGATGACCATGACGCGTTCGGTGTTTTGTTCTCGATTGTCCACCTTACGATGCTTGTCCTCATTAGGGAGCCCTTGCTTGGAGGGTAACTCAGCAAGCATCCTTCGACAGACGACACAATCTTTGGCGAGGTGGGTCATTGGGAAACCATGGTTTTGACACAGACTATTGTAAGTGCAATCAAGCCCTAATATGGGTTTTGATGATAAATGACGACACAATTAGGGAACTAATGAGATTTATCGAGTTGACAAGCAGGTGAAATGATATGGAGAATCTTATGTACAATGGTGGAGCCCCCAATTACAAAAGGACATTGCATCCGACTCAAAAGTGTTTAATTTGTTTTATAATTGGAATTTGAGTTTAGGAAAATCCATACTACATAGGGGATGCAATTTGCAAGCTTATCATGCAATCAAGTGTTTATTCTATCCACCAAAGATATCCTCAAACACTCAGCCATGATAGCCATATTTACTCTTTTCCACTCCACTGCTGTCAGGGCAGAACGGCAGTGCAGTTCTGTGGCTGGCACTGCCGTGACTTGAAATATGACCATTGGGGAAGGGGTATTTCCTTCAGCCCCTTTCTCTCCCAATAGTCACCCACAACCATTTGCACCAGAACTCGACCAAAGAAGCTCTCCTCCCTCTCTCACACTCCATTGGAGCACCTCAAGCTTCTCCCATTGATTCCTCTTTGATTCCTGGAGAGATTGAGCCTCCAAACTATGCTAGAGAGCTCTCCGACCTACTCTTCAACTTCCTCAAGCACTAGGTTCGCGTTCAAGCCAGCGGTTGCATTTGTTACTTTTGGAGCTTGGCTCTTAGCTGGCTAGTGCATCGCTTGTGGAGCTTGCCAACTTGTGTGGCAGCCTTGGGAGGTTTGTAATCACCCCAAGCATCTAGTGAAAACACCCTCATCTCAAGAGGTCACTCTCTTTACTTGAGAACAAGGATAGGGTTCCGTGAAACCCAAGCCTTTGTGGCTTTCTCAACAACATGGATGTAAGTAAGCCTTAGTGGCGAGCTGAACCACGAGATAAATCGGTGTCTCACTTGTGTTCTTGTTATTTGCATTGCAATTTTATTATTTGTGGTGATTCTAGGGTTTGGACCCGATCTACTTGCTTAGGCACTCCCTCCAACTTCTAAGTGGCTGAATTGGTTCAACACTATCCCAGGAACATCAGTAAATTGCTCGATGTAATTTTCATTGGGTAGTTTTTGAACTATTGTCTCAGGTGCCTAGCAGAGCAGCACTGCCGCTTGGGGAGCAGTAGTGTCGTGGCCTAACAATGCCGCTCAGAGAGCAGCACTGCCGCGCCTACATCTGATATTTGTTTGAGTTAAATTTTTACAGGCCTATTCACCCCCTCTAGGCTAACCAATGATCCTACAAGTGGTATCGGAGAGTAGGTTACTCTATCAATGCTTAACCATGTGAGTGATGGCCACCGAAGGGGATGGAACAAGAGGATTGCAGCCGGTACACGTCAATCCGGAAGATGTCGGCTTGCATGAGACCGGGAGCAGCAGCGAGCATGTTTCCACAGCAAGCAACAAGACTCTTCCTACCATAGAGCAATCTCCCAAAGAAAGACCTAAAAGAAAAGAAGAAAGAAGGTTGAGAAAACTAAAAAGGCAAAGGAGGAAAGAAGAAGATGCTAAGAGCCTAAAGCTAGCCGAGAAGCTTCGAAGAAAAGAAATTAGAAGATTAAAAAGAGAATTGAAGAAGAGGGAAGAGGAGTTGAAGACAAGCAAAGAGCAATTTTTCCAAGTAGAAGTTGAGTCAAGTAGCACCGAAGATGGAGATGATGACTTGTCCTATCAAGTATCTAAGATCAATAAGAAGGATGACAAGAAAAAGGGCAACGGCAACAAATATGGAGCCATATCCTTTCACTATCCTTCTATGATGAACCATGATCGTAGACCTTTTATCAATGTGCCCATGGGCAAGTTGCCTCATTTTGATGGGACCAACTTTGCCAAGTGAAAGCACTTGATGAAGGCTTATCTTGTGGGTCTCCATCCGGGCATTTGGGAAATTGTTCATGATGTTGTTGAGCCACCGGTTGACCCCAAGAATCCAACACCAACCGAAGTTTACAACATTCAGCTCAATGGTCAAGCTACAAGAGTGTTGCTAAGTGCTTTGGATGGTGATGAGTACAATAGAGTGATGGGTGTTGAGGTTGTCAAGAAAATTTGGGATACTTTGCACCTTGCTCATGAAGGGGTTGACAAAGTAAGGAAAGCAAGAATTGATTTGTTGATGGCTAAGCTCAATCGGTTTGTGATATTGGATGGTGAAGGACCACAAGAAATGTTTGATAGGTTGATGGTGATTGTTGGAAAAATTAGAGGCTATGGTGGTGATGAGCTTGATGATCACAAGGTTGTCAAAATCATGTTGGAAGCTTACAGACCTAGAAATGAGACCGTTGTGACTCTAATTAGGGACAAAAAGAAGTTTCAGCACTTCACACCAAATGATATGCTTGGAAGGATCATGACCATTGACATGCAAAGAGAAGAAGCACTTGAGAGGACGAAGCTTGGTGAGTTGCAAGCAAAGCTAGATGGCTTGAAGTTCAAGGATGTTGCTCTCAAGGCCAACAAATCAATCAAGCAAGCTTCTACTAGCAAGTTCAAGTCCATCAAGCAAGCATCAACAAGCAAGCCCAAAGCACCGAAGCAAGTCCAAGAACAAATGGAGACTACATCATCATCAAGTGAAGGAGAAAGTGACAATGAACAATATGAAGAAGTGTAGAGTGAAGTAGATCACAAAATTTGACTCTCACATTATATAGACTAAGCTCCGCCTGAATATATACATACATATAGTAGAAAACAAAGCATATGCATAATTGGCAAAATTTTGCTCAAGGGAATTTAATCTATATAATGCATGGAGAAAGCATATAAATATCAAAATGAAATCAACATGATGATATTGTTTTGAAATACCACATGTGGAAACCAATTTGATTTCTACCACTTGCAACCGGTGGTGGATATTTAAAGTATGATGCTTAACTCTGAGGACTCCATTTTTCTTGCAATGAGACTACTACACACATGATAAGCTTGAAAAGGTGTTAGTCTCAAGGCATCCAACTTGTAGAGTAAACTCCCCCTAAATTTGTGATTATAAGTGTGGAATACTTGTAGGAAATGTGCACATTGATTCTAGAATAAAAAATACCACTTGAAAGATGACATCACATGAATGTGAGAGTCATTTTTGGATGTGATATCCGGGAGAGATTATCTATAATTTGGACTTTGGCACTTATTAGATGAATAATTGTAAGACAAGCTATGTGCCATGCTTCTAAACAATTTTAAACAATGTAGGATTGCTCCAAGGGCTAAGAGTGAAACCGAGCAAGCCTACCATATGATATACCTAGTGTATGCATGACAAAAGATATAAGAATTCAAATGCAAACCTAGGCATGAAGAGTAACTAGATGCTAAACGATACCAATTGAAGGAAAATTTAAATCTAATACAAATTGAAGTAAATTGAATCTAGTTACCTAACATGGGAAGGGGAATTTGGGTCCATAGTATTCACTAACCCACTTGGCAATGATTTTGTCCATCATGATGCACCCCATGAAATGCATCCAAACTTTGCCAAGTCTCCAAATTCCCCAAAGTCCATTGGACTTCTCACTTCCCTTTCGGGATCCAAACCTTCTTGGTGCTCTTCATGTTGGAAATGATCTCCTTTGGCACCCAAAAGCGTTTGATCCCATTGTTGGCTTGCTTGTTCACCTTGATGGCCACCACCTTGTCATTTTTCTTCTTCTTCAAGAGATAAGGTGTGGAGGCCTTCTTGTCCACCTTGTTGGTGTAGGTGTTGGAGAGCTTGCTTGTTTGCTTCTTCTCTTTCTTCTTTGCTCCTCCCCCATTCTTCACCTTGCACTCATAGGACTTGTGACCTTCCTTGTGGCACACGTAACAAACCATGGTTTGTCCTTCATCAAGCTTCTTCACTCCCTTGATGGTGTTATCTTGATGAAGTTGGGTTTGCTTTGCCTTGCCTTTCACTTGAGTTAAGTCTTTGGTGAGGCGAGCTACTTCTTGCTTGAGTTGCTCATTCTCCTTTGCAACCTCTTGTGTGCATGTATCTACAACAACTTTCTCAACACAAACTTGGTTGCACAAAGGTGAGTCTAAACATAAATCATTACAAGAAGTAGAGGCATCCTTTTTAGACATGTTAAAGATAGAACTTTTCTTTTTAGATGCCTTGGTGGGAGTTGTATTAACGGCTTCAAGATTAGCAACTTTATTAGTTAGCTCATCACAATGTTTGCACATGGTTTCCATTTTTGCAAGCAAACTTTTATAAGCATCTTGTGAGCTAGCTAACTTTTCTTTTAATTTTTCATTTTTCTTTACAAGTTGCTCATCATTGATTGTGCATGCATTTGTTGTTGCACTAGCCTTAAGTTGCTCAATTTTATTAGATAGTTTAACATTGAGATTAGCAAAATTCTCATATTGTTCAAGCAAAGTTTTATAAGCTTCTTGTGAACTATCTAAATTTTTGAGCTTCTTTTGTTGACTAGTGCAAACTTTAGCATAATTAAGATTTTGTTGCACAATATCATCATAAGAAGGTATATCATCATCACTATCACTCTCACTAGAGGATGAGCTTTCGTTACCTTGTGCCATAAGGCACACACGAGAAGAGCTTGATGATGAGTGCTTGCGACCTCGCCTCTTGTGATGGTGTTCTTCACTTGAAGAATCATCCCATGATCTTATTGATGTGAGGGCTTGGTTCTTGCATGCCTTCTTCTTTGTCTTGGGTGTGGGCTTGTTTGGACAAACTTCCACAAAGTGCCCCAACTCACCGCATCCATAGCATCCTCTCTTTCTTTGCTCATTTCTTTGATTGGTAAAAATGAGATCTTGAATTTGGATGGGCACACCCTTGACATTGAGCCTTTGGATCATCTTCTCTACCTTGTTGATTAATTTGATTGATTCTTCATCAAGGTCAGAGGTGGAGGAGGAAGATTGATCATCATCACTTGAATCTTCATCATCATCATCATCGTCCTCATCTTCTTCTTCATCTTCACTTGAGGAGCTTGAGCTTGAGCTTGTCTCAACTTGCTTGCCCTTCATCTTCTTTTTCTCGCTACATGCAAGAGCTTTGCCTTTGCTTGATAAAGAAGCTTCTTCTTGACCCATCTTACATGATATTTCAAATGCCACTATCTTGCCAATGACTATGCCCAGGGTCATGGTGCTCAAGTCCTCCATATTGTGAAGGATGGTGATGATGCTTGCATATTTCTTTTGTGGTAGCACGGAGATGATCTTCCTCACGATGTCTGCATCATCTAGCTTTATTAATCCTATTGAATGGAGCTCATTGATAATTAGATTCAAACGAGAATACATATCATGAACAAGCTCATCATCATTCATTGTAAAGGAATCATAATTTTGTTTAGCTAGACAATGTTTTTGCTCACGGACATTACTTGTGCCATCATGGAGCCCTTGGAGTTTTAACTAAATTTCATGTGCCATATTTAAAGTGAACACTTGGTTAAACACATCCATGCTAAATGATTCAAACAAGCAATTTTTAGCTCTAGCATTGAAATGCATTTCTTTTTCATCACTCTTTGTGGGTTTTTTTTGGGATTCTTGATGGGTTTCATCCCATCACGAGTGACTCTCCATACACCCAAATCAACCATCTCAAGGTGGCAAGCCATTCTAGCCTTATAGTAAGGGAAGTTAGTGCCGTCAAAGTGCGGAGGCCTAGAGGTATCCATCCCAACCACTCTAAATAGCGTCGGCTCAACGACGGTTAAGCCAAAGGTCCAAATTGAGCCAACCGGCTCCGATACCAATTGAAGGGACCATGATGCCTAAGAGGGGGGGGGGTGAATTAGGCAACTTAAATATCTAACTCCAAAACTATGGCCTCTTTTTCTAAACCTAGCAAAACCTATGCAAAAGAAAAACTATCTAAATGTGCAACTATGGTTTTGCTAGTGTGTTGCTATCTCTACGGCAAAAGGAGTAAAGCAATCAATGTAAATGCGGAAGCTAAAGAGCATGGTAGAGATATGCAAACTCCCATCGACGACTCCGGTATTTTTTACTGAGGTATCGAGAAGCGCTCAAGCTTCCCCCTAGTCCTCATTGGAGCCCCTCGCAATGAATCCCTCACAAGGGACAAGCTCTCGGTTGGGTAACTCCATGGATAGCCTTGGGCCTTCCTCCCATGCAAGTGGGTCTCTGACGTGCCATCCGACAAGCCTCTCCCGGATGCTCCCCGCCGTCTTCACTATCAAGCTTCCAGCCAAAACGCCGCGGACCTTGTTCCCTCCGGTACACGGTGGCGGCCACACCACAAACGCGGTTGGTGTGATCTCGCAAGACTACAAGCCCCTCCAATGTACAACAATGGTGCATGCAAGCACCAAGTGGTAAGAGGTATGCAAACCTCACTAAACACTAGGCGTAAACCTAGAGCAAGGGCATAAGCAGTGGTCTAATCAACCTAAGCACTTCGCAAAGCACCTACGCTAATCACCTAATAAAACACTAAGTACTATGCAAGTGGAGATCACTAAAATGGTGTATCAACACCCTTGGTATGTTTCCTTAGCTCCACTTCCCTTATTTGGCCAGTTGGGGGTTGTATTTGAAATCCCCACTGAGAAATTAGCCATTGGGGATGAAATCCCGCTTTTCTGCTACTAACCGGACGCTGGAGTCATCCTGATCGGATGCCTCCTGTCGTCCCGACCGTTGGAGCCACGAACAACTGATCAGACGCTGCCAGCGTCTGGTCACTTGCCACCGAACATGTCCGGTCGCAATTTCACCACTCTGGAACCTCTCTGTACTCGATTGGACGTTGTTGTCCTACGTCTGGTCGGTTTGCCGCCAGCGTCCGGTCACTTGCTGAGTGTGTTGCCGGACTGATGAACAGTGCCATCGGTGCATCCGGTTGATTCACTTGTTCAGCGTCTGGTCACTGCTGCTGATGCCTACTATTGTTGAGCCACTAATCGGAGCGTCCGGTCACTTTCTTCCAGCATCCGGTCCAGCGTCTGATCATTTCTATGAGCTCGTTTCTTCGCGATCTTGTGTGCAGCTTGGTTCCTATCTTTGTGCTTGGACTTTATATGATATCTTGAGTTTTCTCTTGTGCTCCTAAGGTCTTGCTTAAGGTGTTGATCATCGGATCATCACGTCGCCTTTGTCCAAGTCATGTCTTGCACCCTATTGAACTACAAAATAAACACTTGCAAATTCATTAGTCCAATTTGGTTGTGTTGGTCATCAAACACCAAAATCCAAAGTAAATAGGCCTAGGGTCCATTTTACTTACACATGTCCACCTATGTAGAGATAATATAGAGTAGTTAACTCTTGCTGCTGGAGGCTAAGCGGTAGTGTCATGGCGTGGTAGTGCCGCACGCTCTGGATTCAGTCTAAATCCCTAGTGTCTAACGGTTACTGGTGGGCCTGCTTTCTCTTAAACCCCAAGGCCACCATAACCCTCTCTCTCCCTCATTCTCTCCCCTGACCTCTCTCTCTTTCTATCTCCCTAGGTGACACCGCACACCCATGCCTCTATGTCGCCCCACCGCCCTGCCGTGCCGCTCTGGTGGTGCCACACCGACCGCCGCCCTTCCCTCCATCGCTAGTGGTCGGAGGAGCCTTGGACATCTCCCTTTCCTCTCTTTCCTCAGAGTTTCAAGGTGCAAGTTGGTTTTTATCCCTAATCTTGCCCGATCTATGCAATAGAGTCATTTCTTAGGTAGATGTTTGTTCCTAGTTCTTGTGTGGTGGATATATATCGGCTTGTGATGATTGGTTTGAATCGATTTGGTGATTCCCCGATTGAGGGCGTGCACAGCCTGCGCAGCATGCTGTGCGCTACATGGCAGTGCCGGGCAGTGGTAGTACCACGCGCAGAGTGGCAGTGTCGTGTGCTATGCACTGCACCTCAGTTAGTGACTCACCTCCTCGATTGATTTCATTCATCATAATACGCTATTTTCTCTTCATTGTGCAGTCACTTATCTTCTCTACCTATTTTGCGCATAGATGGTAGATGATGGCAATGAGAAGAGGAGAAGCAAGAGAAGATTGGACCCTACTCTTGGAAGATAGAAGTACCTAGCTCGCCATGGTGGGCATGGTGGTGTCAATGTTGGGTTGAGCCCTAGAGAGTTGGCTTGACGAGAAATGGAGATTGAGATGGCGGGGCGATCCATTCGCCCTAATGCCTGCCTAGGGACACCAAAGGAGCTGACTTTGTTTGGCAATTCATATATTGTCGACAGATTATCGTCGACAGTCCTCTGAGGGGTATCCCACGAAAGTAGATTGATCGGTAGTGGAGCGCGAGATCAAGAACAAGAAGGCAACAAAGACACATGAGTTATACAGGATCAGGCTGTCAGTATGACGTAATACCTTACTCCTATGGTCTGTTGGTTTGTATTAGCTATCATATGATATGCCGTGATTTTAGAGGGGGTCCCTGCCCGCCTTATATAGTCCGGGAGGCAGGGTTACAAGTCGGTTAGATCTAAGAGATAACCTGAAAATAATAACTGAATACAGGAATCTTGGGATCATACATATCCTAACATATCTCATAGTATCTTTAGGATATCTTCCTAATGTCTTGCGGAAGGCGCCGAGCAGAGTCGTGCCTCGTAAGGCTTCTTCTTATGAGCTGGGCCACCCCTAGGGGCGCAACCCATGTGGTCTACCATGGGTATCCGGGGTCGTACCCCCCACAGCTAGTCCCTCAGCACCTTGTACCCGTTGTACAACGCCGCCTTAAGCTTGTCCGAGCAGTTCCAAATGATGCCAAGCAGTCAAGCCCATGGTCCAACCACCATGCTTAACGTCCGAGCAGTGTGAACCATCACCGAGCAGTATGAACCGTCGCCGAGCAGTGTGACCTATCACCGAGCAGCGTGACCCAAGTATGGCTTGCCATAAGGGTGTAAGGAGCTCAAGTACAGAATCAAAAATTTCTCCACATTGAACCAAGTGTGCCCACTTAGAGTCTGAACAAAACTGTAGGAGTCAATCTTCCTCTATAGTCACGCATTCTTCAAGATAAAACCCCGCACACTCACCGCGAGGTGAAGTGTGCCCACTTAGTCCCCGAGCCTGGTAGCAGATGATGTAGTCTTGTAGTGCCAGGATCTGAAACTAAAAGAAAAAAAACTGAAAACCAGCCAAGCCGACAACCAGTCCACGGGCACGACCCAAAAAGAAAAACAGCACATTCACCGCAAGGTAAAGTGTGCCCACTTAGTCCCCGAGCCTGACAGTAGGTGACACAGTCACATGGTGCCAGGGTCAGAAATAGAAAAACAACCTAAAACCAATGGAAAAGACCACCAGTCCCCGAGCTGCAGACGGAGTTATAGGAGTAATCCAACCGTGGAGAAAAAACTAGAGTAACAACTGGATAGTGTCAGTTAATTAGCCTCATTAAATGGTGGAGAAGTCGGTGATATTTAGGTGAAGGTCAACTGAAGGCAGCGATAAATGAGCACCGTGGGCTGTGGTTTGTGCGGAAGCCCATGTAACGGCCCATTTGGCGCATTAGAAATCACAGCGGCGCAGATCGCGGGAACAGTTTCCCAAAAACCCTTGAGGTATAAATGCGGGGAAAGTGCGTTGTAACAATACTGCCGCCCCCCTTTGCCACTCCGTCATTTCATCTTCCATCTTAGATTCCACACCTCTAGATTCAAAGCCACGAACGCTGCCGACGCCTAACCACATTTGGATCTGAGCGATGGCGCCGAAGAGGAGAGCCATGAACCCGAAGAAAACTAGCCCAAAGAAAGCGGGAAGCGGAGCCAGCCGCTATGAAGAATGGACATTGTCGCGCACCGGAGAAGCGGAGCTCGAAAGAATGGTGATGGCAGGTGTGCTTCCTGACTGCGTCACTAGCGGATGGCGTCCAGCCATTGGTGAGCCCTTTCCAATGCCTAATACTGATGAAGTTGTAGTCTTTGAAGATTATTTTTGGTGTGGATTGGGGTTCCCTGTCCATCATTTCTTGCGAGATCTATTGGTATTTTGGTCGATTAGTCTGTGCAATCTCCACCCCAACACTATACTACACATCTTGATCTTTATTCACTTCTGTGAGGCATTTCTTGGGATTCTTCCGCACTTCAACCTCTTTAGACATTTATTTTGGCTAAAGAAGAAAGGTGGCGGCGGATCCAAGGTGGTCGGCAGAGTATATATGCAGCTCCGGGATGGAATGGCCAGCGATTATATCAGTGTACCCCTGAACACTTCCTTGAAAGGGTGGAATGCCAAGTGGTTTTACATGAAACAGAACCACCCGGCCGTTCGCTGCGACGTGCACCATATCCCGGAGAACCAAAGAAGCTGGTCGGAGAGACCAGGAAGTGTCGACATGGAGCTCCTTGACCTGATTCAAAGTGTGGAGTTGAGAGGTGAACTTGTGGCAGCAAGCTTCATAGTACGCCGTGTCCAGCCTTGTAAGGAAAGGGCCTATCCTGCTTTTGACTACAAAGGCAATGACGACGGAACCCGAGAGAGACCTGAACGGCTATCAAGGAAAGAAGTAATATGCCGCACCACAGAACTATTCACCTCCAGCGCCTCATTTAGCTGGCCGAAAGAAACAATGGCCTTCAACTGTACCAACCCGCCTCCTTAGGTAATCATCTTACCCATCATTGTTCAAATGTCGATTTGCCGAGCAGGGAACTGACTTACTGATGCAAAGATCCATTCATAGGACAGAGCAGTATATTTTTCAGACGTGCCAAGAGCTGAATGGCCACCAGCGGTGGATGCCCGACCAATAGAAAACCCTGAAGAAAGTCCCATCGGTATCTCATTAGAATCCAGAGATTCGGATGTTGATCATACGGCGCGTCCCCCCTGTTATCGGAGAAATCTCGGGGAAAATGGGTAGCGGCAGACGAGCCGGCCCGGAAGAAGAGGAAAATGGTGGCGGCCGCCCCTCGCAGACTAGGCGGTATATCACTAGGCAGCGATCAGACCAGCCGTCCGTGGAGGGCCATGGTGATGGAGTGGTCTGATGACGACGAAAATACAGTTCCCCATCCCCCCAGCGTGGAAACAACTTTAGGCAGGACACGTGTGGAAGAGCAACCAAGGGGAATCGATGAAGTCCCTGAGCAGTAGGCGACGGGAGTCCTCGAGCAGCAGGTGATGGGAGTCCCCGAGCATCAAACGGAGCAAAACCCAGTGGTACAGGCGGAGCAAACACCGGAATAATAGGTGGAGCACAGGCCAACTATAGAAGAAGATAGACCTCCACCTGATAACATGGAGGTTGACCCCACGGCCGCACCCAGGGGCTCGAACAGGCCTCGCCGATTCAAAAAGCACACCGGCAGACCAAACAGTAAGTAATCTCGCATTGTTATTGTTTTGCTATTTGATCTCTGTTTTTTGAGCAATTGACCAATTGTTCGGATGCAGCGCAAAACACATGGATGATCCGAAGTCATCCGCCCAGACTGATAAGCAGTCTCAAGCTGATCCCGAGGCAGGGGTAGCGCCTGCCGCCCCCATGTCAGGGTCCCCCAGTGCTTAGGGATTGGCGAAACAAACAACAACCACTGTAGGTGGAGGTGGAGATGGTGAGGGACCAGCATCAGCAGAGGCCGGCTCGGCAACGATGCCCAAAGCAACATCGGGTAGCGCCGGACCCTCAGGAGATGAAACTATAGTGGCCAGCGAGGCGGCAGAGTATGGGTCGGCGAGACCAGGGGTGCCCAAGGAGCTTACGGTGTCCCCGGAAGGGTCGCATGTCATGCTCGAAACCACTATCCGACCATAGAGCCCCCCTGCGGTGAGCCCTACTACAGCGGAAGAGGAGGACAAGGTCGAGGAGATCATTCGCGATGAGCCTCGAACCCAACCCGTCTGAATCCTTCGCAAGTGTGGTGATGAAGTGGTAGTTGTCGAGGAAGAGGACACCCCTAGAGAAATGAAGAGGCTGAAATCCACCCTCGGTGGAGTAGTAAAACAAATCGAGGTTGATACTGAATCCCAAAAATTCTTCATTATCACTGTTTGTTTCCTTCTGTCATTGTTATTGTGCATTTCTAGGGGATGACTCGAACTGCCAAGCACCGTTACCAGTTGATTAAGAGGATGGAGCCCCTCGCCGAAGAGAACAAAAAACTCAAGGAGGCGATGAACCTTTCGGAGAAGAATATTCAAAGGGCCCAGCGTGAGCGAGACCTTGCAGAGTCCAACGTGCGGGACCTAGAATACCAGAAGGGGGTCCTGTCTGGACAACTAGCGACTGTGAAAGAACAACTTTGGAGCAAGTTTGAGCAGCTGAGCACTGCCTTGACACAACTGAAAGATGCTTCCGAGCAATTGGAAAAACTGCAAAAAGTCTCTAAGGAGAAAAAAGGTACGTTCAATCCACAAAAATGCCGCACATAGCCGAATACGATTACTTTTGTTGATGAATGATGTACTTGTAGAACAAGACGCGGAGCTTAGTCAGCTACGCCAGGCCCTCGAACAACTTCGGGAGGAGAAAACAAAGGAGACAGAGCGAGCGAACAAACTGACCGAGGAGTTAGACGGTGAGTACCCCATGATCAGGTTTTCTATTGAGGTTAATGTCTTCCCTGATGTAACTTCAAAATGCATGTAGACTACCATCGGAGGGTCAAGGCACAATTCGATGTGTTGGAGCAAGACGCCCGTACCTAGAGGAACAATTTTGACGGCGTAGTGGTCAGAATCAGACCAGTGCTCGACTGCATCAAAACGAAAACTGCTCCTCATCCCGACAGCAGGCCACCTCGCCTAGACATTATCATCGAAAGATGCAAGATGGCGTGGGAAAGCTTTAAAAGCTTCAACCGCGACGCCGTTGTTACTGCCGCTACCCACACCCTTGCTGTTGTCCGATCACACTATCCAGACACTGACCTAGAGGCGATAGGGGGCGGGTACGCTGAAGGACTGAGCGAAGCGGAGACCCACCAGCTTGAAGATGAGGTGGAGGATGCGGTGAAAAAGTTGATCGGCGATATATACCTGTTCGGAGAGAATGATGGTAGTGGCGAAGCATAATGATTTCCTCGGTGGACATCATCTGTAATATCTTTACAGTATGGTTAGAAAGCGCAAAAGTGCAAGAATCACATACTTATCAAATATTTGTCATTAGGTGCTTGTATATACAATATATGCAGTGTGCTTATAATTTGGCGAAATAATCGTCAGAGTTTCAAACCGGACACGGTTATGCGTAGTTCAAGTAACATCCGACCAGTGGGTCTGCTGCTGGTCCCTATGGCCTTGGCCAGCCCATAGTCCTTAACGTCGAGCGCGGAGCCCGTGCACGTGTAGGAGAAAATTGGTGGCTTAGTTTTTTCCATAAAGAACAGCGCTGATCGTGTTCTGGTTGGCTGTTTGTTAAACGGACTCGGAGATAATGGCAACACAAGCGGCGTCCGAGCAATGTATTCTATGTTGAACTCTCGGCCTTGGCTGACCCATAATCCATAATGTCGAGCTCGGAGCCCGTAGACATCTAGGAAAAATAGGTGTGACCAAAGGACCACAGCCGACCGCCCATAATGCAGAGCGCGGAGCCCGTAGCACGTGTAGGGAGAAATCGAAGACTGGGCCTTCTCCAAAGAGAACAAAAGAAAAAAATGCTTTGCGATTTGGAAAAAATTGAGTTCGGCATTTTGGAGAAAACATGTTCGGCGTTTTGGAGAAATTGTGTTCGCTGTTTTGGAGAAAACGTGGTCGGCATTTTGGAGAAATTGTGTTCGGCATTTTGGAGAAATCGTGTTCGGTGTTTTGGAGAAAACGTGGTCATCGTTTTGGAGAAATCGTGGTCGGCATTTTTGGAGAAATCATGGTCGGCGTTTTTGGAGAAATTGTGGTCGGCGTTTTGGAGAAAACGTGGTCGGCATTTTGGAGAAATCGTGGTCGGCGTTTTTGGAGATCGTTATGGAGTATCGTAACGCTTCGACGGCCGTACGCGGAGATCGAGAGTTAAAGGAGAAAAAATGGAGACAAATTATGGAGACCAAAAACTTTATTCATCATAAAATGTAGAGTACATATCTGGAGCGTTTCAAGGGTAGAAACGTATAAGGTGCTCGATGTGCCATGAGTTTGGAACATCAATCCCATCTAAGTCACATAAGCGATAAGATCTTGGTTGGGTGACCTCTTTGATGATGTAGGGCCCTTCCCAAGGGGAAGAAAGCTTGTGCAACCCTTTGGTCTTTTGTTTTCTACGGAGAACGAGGTCGCCGATGGCGAATGAACTACCTTTTACGTTGCGGTTATAGTACCTTCGCAGATCTTCTAGATACTTGGCTGTGCGGACGCAAGTGATCAGGCGTTCTTCCTCTGCCCGGTCAATGTCCTCTGTCCGAACAGCCATGGCCTACCCTTCAACATAATTTTCCACCCTGGGTGCTCGAAAAGCAACATCTGCTGGTAGTATGGCCTCTAAGCCGTAGACCAAAAAATATGGAGACACACCGGTACTGCAACTAGCTTGAGTGCATAGTCCCCAGACCACAGCCGGTAGTTCTTTGAGCCATCTGCTCGGATGCTTTTCTTCTTTCTGATATAGCCTCTTTTTTAGGGCGTCGAGGATCATACCATTAGCCCGCTCAACCTGGCCATTAGCTCTAGGATGAGCAATGGAAACGTACTTAACGAAGATGCACCGGCCTTCACATAATTCCCAAAAATGATGGCCGGTAAATGTGGTTCCGAGGTTAGTGATAATGCTATTCGGAAGACCAAACCTGTGTATGATATCTTCAAAGAGGTCGACTACTTTCTTTGCAGTAGCTGAAACGAGCGGTTTGTACTCGATCCACTTGGAGAACTTATCAATGGCGACGTATACATACCTAAAACCCCCTGGCGCTGGCTTGAATGGCCCAATCATGTCTAGTCCCCAGCATGCAAAAGGCTAAGAAGCTAGGATGGTCTGCAACTCCTGTGCCGGTACATGTATTTGCTTGGCGAAGAACTGACAGCCTTCACAGTGCCAGATGAGGTCTTCTGCATCAGAGATGGCCGTGGGCCAGTAGAAGCTAGCTCAGAAAGCTTTACCAACCAGGTTTCTCAAGGCCGCATGATTGCCACAAGATCCAGAATGAATTTCATGAAGCAGCTTCACTCCTTCGTCTTGAGGGACGCACTTATGCAATATCCCTTCCTTGGCACTCTTCCTCATCAAGTTACCGTCTACCAACACATAGTGCTTACTTCGGTGGATTAGGCGTTTGGTGTCGGTCTTGTTGGCGAGTACTTCAGAGTTGATGAGGTACTTGATGAATTGCTCCCTCTAATCGGCGATCGGCGAAGGCATCGCAAGTACCAACTGCTCGGTAGGGGGAACCTCCTCAACTTCCTTTTCTTCTTTAATGGATGGCACCAGGAGATCTTGCATGAAGACCCCCACCGGAACCATGGCACGAGACAAACCTATTTTTGAGAGCTGGTCGGCTAGTTGATTTTGATCTCATACCACGTGGTGGTACTCGATACCATAGAACTTCCCTTCAAGCTTCCTGATTTCGATGCAGTATGCGTCCATCTTCTAACTGGAACAGGACCAGTCTTTGTTGAGCTGGTTGATAACCAATGCAGAGTCTCCGTACACCATTAGGCATTTGACGCCGAGCGCGATGGCTATACGAAGACCATGGAGACATGCTTCGTATTCTACGGCGTTGTTGGAGGCCAGGAAGTGTATCCGAAGAACGTAACGTAGCTTATCCTTGGTCAGTGTAATGAACAGAATGCCTGCACTAGCACCGTTGATGTTAAGGGCACCATCATAGTACATCACCCAGTGCTTGGGGCAAGAGGCGGTGATGGGCTCTTGGATCTCGGTCCATTCAGCGATGAAGTCCATGAGCGCCTATGACTTAATGGTAGGTCTATTTCTAAATTCAATGGAATAGGTGCCGAGCTCAACAACCCACTTAATGATGCGGCCATTGGCTTCTTTGTTGCGAAGAATGTCCCCTAGGGGAAACTCAGTGACCATGATGATCTTGTAGTATTCAAAGTAATGCCGGAGCTTGCGTGATGTAATCAGAATTGCATATAACAGCTTTTGTACCTAAGGATAACGAGTTTTTGGCTTGTTGAGTACTTCACTGATAAAGTAGACCAGACGTTGCACCCTATAAGCGTGCCCAGCTTCCTCGTGTTCGACGACGATAGCTGTACTCACGACGTGAGAAGTGGCGGCGATGTATATGAGCAGAGTCTCATCTAGCCTTGGTGCTGTCATGATCGGTGGATTTGTCAAGAACAACTTGAGCTGCTCGAAAGCTGAGTCTGCTTCCTTCGACCAGGAAAAGTGCTCAAAGGCCTTGAGGAGCTTGAAGAAGGGTAACCCTTTTTCACCGAGGCGTGATATGAAGCGGCTTAAAGCGGCCATGCAACCTGTAAGCTTTTGTATATCCTTGACACATGTTGGTCGTTTCATATTGGTGATGGCAGAGACCTTGTCAGGATTAGGCTCGATGCCTCGAGCACTAATGATGTAGCCCAGCAGTATACCGGATGGAACTCCAAAGATGCACTTTGAAGGGTTCAGCTTCCATCGGTACTTGTTCAGATTGGCGAAGGTTTCTTCGAGGTCGGCGATAAGCTTGTTGGCTATCTTGGTTTTGACGACCATGCCATCGATGTATGCTTCGACGTTGTGGCCAATTTGCTGGTCGAGGCACATCTGAATGGCCCTTTGATAGGTAGCCCTAGCATTCTTGAGTCCGAAGGACATAGTTTTGTAGCAGTATGCTCCGAATGGTGTAATGAACGATGTCTTTATCTGGTCTTCTTCCTTGAGGGAGATCTGATGATAGCCAGAGTAACAGTCAAGGAAAGAGAGTAGTTCGTAGCCGGCAGTAGAGTCTACAACCTTGTCTATCCGAGGCAAGCCAAAGGGGTCTTTAGGGTAGTGTTTGTTAAGATCAGTATAATCAACGCACATTCTCCATTCTTTATTCTTTTTTCAAACAAGAATAGGGTTTGCTAACCAATCTAGATGATACACTTCTTTTATAAACCCAACAGCTAAGAGCCGTTTTATTTCTACCCTAATAGCCTCCTTCTTGTCTGGCGCGAATTGGCAAAGTTTCTGCTTGATCGGTTTGGCGGTCGGTGAGACATTCAAGGAGTGCTTGATCTTCTCCCATGGTACCCTCGGCATGTCTGCAGGTTTCCAAGCAAACACATCGGCATTGGCATGTAGGAAGGAGACGAGCGCACTTTCCTATTTGGGGTCAAGATGAGCCCCAATCTTCACGGTCTTGGAAGCATCATTGAGGCTGAGGCCGACTTCCTTGATTTCCTTGGACTTGGTGGAGGCGTGAGGAAGCTCGAGCTCTGGATTCTCCATGTCATTGGTGGGTACTATCCTGGCTTCGGCGACCACGCTAGCCATCTGGATGGAGAGGTCAGTGGCTTCGGCGAGGGTGAGACTCTCTGTCTCGCAGGCGTAGGCGACGGCAAGGTTGGCCTACGGAGCCAGGACTCCTACAAGCGAAGGCATCTTCAACACTAGATACGTGTAGTGCAGTATGGCCATGAATTTGGCCAGAGCTGGCCAGCCAAGTATGGTGTGGTAGGCGGTGTCGAAGTCGGCGATGTAGAAGTTATGCTTGATGCGGTAGTTGCTTGCCATGCCGAACTATACTGGTAGGCTAATCTCTCCAAGTGGCCTAGATGCCCTTCCAGGTACCACACCCTAGAAGGAGGAATCTGAGGGTGTGAGATCTGATATCGCGAGGCCCAACTCCCTTAGGGCTCCGGCGAAGAGTAGGTTCAAAGCACTGCCACCATCAACAAGGACTTTTCTAAACAGCACCTTCTGGACGGTTGTGTCAAGGATGAGGGGGAAACGCCCTATATATGGTATGTCTGCCCACTGGTCGGCCCTGCTGAAGGTGATGGGGATCTCAGACCATGGACGATAGCTGGGGTCGGCGGTAGTTTCTTCTAAAGCGACTGTGAGCACTCGACGAGCAGCAAGCTTTCGTTCCCTTCAACTCTCATTAGAGGCAAGGCCCCCGAAGATGGTGGCGACCACCTTATCATGGTCCTGAAAGGCATTGTTATTGTTCCCCGGTGGTCGGCGACCTCCTGTTCAATTGTTAGCGTCATTGTCGAGCCTCTTGTCCTGGAACTCCCTGGCTAGACCAATGCAGTCCTTCATCTTGTGTTTGGCGTTCTTGTGAAGAGGGCATGGGCCGTCGAGTACCTTTTGGTACTGCTCGTCATAGTTACGCTTGGCGTGAGGTTGGCTAGCGGCGCTGAAGATGTGTTCTGTCCGGCGACGGCGATTTTGGCCTGGCCTATGTCCTCCTGTTCGATCACGGCTGCTATCGCGATGATAGCTGTGGTCGTCGGGGCGGCGGTCATTGTGACGTTGGTCGTTAGGGCAATCATCATATCGGTGAGGTGTTCGATCACGGCCGCTATCATTGAAGCGCACCTCGGCTTCCTCTGCATCGGCGTACTGGTTGGCGGTAGTTATCATCTCGCCGATACCGGTTGGCGGCTTACGGTTGAACTTGGAGCGAAGTTCACGATGGTAGAGTCCTCGGATAAAGGTGGTGATGACTTCAGCTTCCGTGATGTTGGAGATAGAATTCCTCATCTCGGATAAACACTGGATGTAGCTACGGAGGAGCTCGGAAGGCTTCTGGTTGATGCGGCTGAGATCATGCTTCGTGCCGGGATGAGTACACGTGGCCATATAGTTGTCGGTGAAGACTTTCTTCAACTCTTCCCATGAGCCGATGGAGTCCGGCGCAAGGCTGGTGAACCAGCTCATGGCGGGTGGCGTGAGCATGACAGGGAGTTAATTTGCCATAATGATGGTGTCTACTCCCGCGGCACGGATGGTAGTGGCATAAGCCTACAGCCACTGAGTTGGGTTCATTCTTCCTTTGTAGGGCTCGACCCCGGTGATCTTAAAGCCACGAGGCCATCGAAGCGTTCGAAGATCCTTTGTGAAAGCCGGAGGCCCCTTAGGATTGTCGACACCGTAATCTGCGGCGTTGTGGTCGAGGATAGGCTCGAGGGCTGAGTCCAGGTTGCCGTACTCCCTTTTGTAATCCTGGCGGCGGCGTACTTCGTCTTCATGGCGACCAAAACGACGGTGCTCAATACACCGCCATGCATCCTGGAGGTTGCTGAGATGTACTCTAGCATCCTGTTCGACCTCCTGGTCGTGTTGGCGATGGTGTTCGGTGCGATGGCCCTCGGGTACCCCTTGGAGAGGTAATGACTGGTCAGCGAAACGGCTTTGACTTGGGTGGTGGTTGAACCTCAGCGCAGCTGATCGGTGAAGCGTGCTCGTAGAGCACGAAGGTCTCTGGTCCTCATGGATCTCATTGACCTGACAGTGAGCCGCTTTAAGTATGGTGGTGATCTTGGTGAGCTCGGGCGTTTGAGGGAAACGAGCGAGCTCGTTGGCGGCTACTGCCAAATTGGCACTTGGAGTCTTGAAGACGTCGTGGTCATCAACGTGGAGAAATTCTTCATCGAGCTCGCGGTAGAGCAGGAGCAGCCTTCCTTGAGAGTCAAGTCGATTATTCCAAGCAGCTTCAGCCCTTGTGATGGCTACCTCGTTCTCTCGCCGCTGCGTGTGGTTGACATTTCGGTTCTCCTGAGCGGTGCGCTCTTCCTCAGTTTCACCGTTCCGAGGAGGGCTGTCGATGCTGATGTTGAAGATCACGCCACCCCGGAAGGGTGGGGGGGGGGAGAAATTGATCGGAGAAGGTTTTGGTGAGGGTCTTCATAGAGCCCTAAGACTCGAAGCCCAGAGTTTCTTCTGGGATAGTCTAGAGGTGCGCCCTAGGGCTCCAGCCTAGGTGTAGCATGTTGACAACCGGCGGGAGTTGGACGGTGATGTGGTCGGTGAGTCTGCCCCTTAGGGCGTTCTGGTAAGCGGTGGTAGTGTTGTAGAATCCGAAAGGTAGGGCCATAGCCCTTGCGGTTTCCCGAGCATCCTTTGATAGATCTGGATCGGAGGGTGGTCGGCGCTGAAATAGATTGTCCAGTGCCGATTCGGCAACGAAGAGACAATCAGCGAGCTTTAGTCTGACCCGATCGATGGACTCGATCAGATCGTCATTGTTGATCGGCCTCCTCTGGTAGCGAGGAAGCGGTCAGTGAGTTGTTGCCGAAAGAGACCTCGGAATAACCTCCGAGATCGGATCTATAGTTGCAGGTGCAGGGGTGGCCGGCGCAGAACCGATCTACTCTGGCTCAAGGAGCTCTTTGACTCCGTCAGCATTGATGATCCACGAGATGGATCCGACCATGAAGATCTAGCCGGGCTATGGAAGGAACAAAGAGCCTGTAGAAAAAAACCATCTTGTTCGACAAGGAAACAACACGCACAACCCCTACCTAGCGCGCCAACCGTCGATAGATTATCATCGGCAGTCCTCCGAGGGGTATCCCACGAAGGTAGATTGATCGGTAGAGGAGCACGAGATCAAGAACAAGAAGGCAACAGAGACACACGAGTTATACAGGTTCAGGCCGTCAGTATGACGTAATACCTTACTCCTATGGTCTGTTGGTTTGTATTAGCTATCGTATGATATGTTGTGATTTTAGAGGGGGTCCATGCGCACCTTATATAGTCCGGGAGGTAGGGTTACAAGTCGGTTAGATCTAAGAGATAATCGGAAAGTAATAACTGAATACAGAAATCTTGGGATCATACATATCCTAACAGATCTCATAGTATCTTTAGGACATCTTCCTGATATCTTGCGGAAAATGCTGAGCAGAGTCGTGCCTCACAAGGCTTCTTCTTGTGAGCTGGGCCACCCCTAGGGGCACAGCCCGTGTAGTCTGCCGTGGGTATCCGGGGTTGTACCCCCCACATATATGGTGCCATATCCTGAGAATCCTTATGAGAGGAGGCCTTAGGACACTAGAGAAAGAGAGCGGTCCAACTACAAGAATCAGCACAAATCAGTGAGGGAAGCACACTTCATTTATCCATATTCAATTTCTAGAGATTCTAGTATGGATTACAGGTTTTGGAACACCTTCCACTCTATCTTTTACCTATCTGTACTTTACAATGCTAAGAACTCCAAGATTATTAATATGAAGTATATTGATTGGGAGCACTTGGAGTCCAAGAGAGATAGGGACTTCAATCAAACCATAGCAATGTGCAAGAGGTTTAGTTTATATGATCTCATGGGCTTCAAGTATGATTGGAACACTGAGATTCTGCTTTAGTTTCTTGCCACATTCTATTGTGACAATAAGACAGAGACACTTCATTGGATGACAGAGGGTCAACACTACAAAGTTGACTTTGTCACTTTTGCACGCTTGCTGGGACTTGGTGCTAAGGACATGGGTTTCTTAGAGATACATGATGAGCGCACCTTGACTAACAGAGAGATTGCCTTCATGTATGTGAACCCTAATGCAGCTGATGGTTTGGTGAAGGGCCTCAAGAGCACCTATTACATTTTGAACAACCTCTTCAGGCACACCATCAACACCAAGATTGGCTCAGCTTCAAACCTCTTTGGATATGCGAGGAACATTTTGGTTAGGTTTGGACTAGGAGGTGAGCCTTTCTTAGTTTCTCACTTCCTATGGCATGAGCTTGGGATTGCATCTGAGGATGCTAGGAAGGCACTACCCTATGCACCATATGTGATATTTATCATTGAGAGGGTCACAGGGTATGTCTTCACCAAGGATGGATTACATGAAGCATATAGAGGTGAGAAGACTCACCACTCTACAGTTGGTGAGACAGTCCCATAGTGCTGCGGTGGTGCTTCAGCAGATATTCTTGAGTCATCTTGCTCTTGCTCATAGAGAAAGAAGAAGAAGAGCAAGATTGGTCAGTGGATGAAGGCCCTCTTTAGCTTGTGTACTTATGCAGAGATATAGCTTACCAGTCACAGTTGGAGAACCGTGAGTACAAAAAGAAGGCCGACCTTCCACCACTTTCACCACCTTAGCCATCGCCTAGGTTTGATAACCTACCTAGTCTCTCCAACACTAACTCTGAGGAGGCAGAGGAGGAGGAGGAGGAGGAGGAGGAGGAGATAGTGCCCGAGCTGACCCGATGTTTGACATGCTTCACTTCGACCTCTCAATGTGGTGGTAGGCCTATGGTCTCTGATGATGATGATTGTTGACATTTCTTAACATCGCTACTAAAGATGGAGAATAGATCCCATCCCCAGTGACAGTGCCAGAAATGTTTATGGTATTTTAATGTGACTTAGAAAGATATGAAATTCTATAAGCGCATAGAAAACCATTGTAGTATTTCTCCCAGGAGTATTCCAGGTATCATTATTTATATTTTTACCATTGGGAAGGTCTGGCAATGAATATCGATAACTTATACTTATGATGGATCAATGAACCGACCACTAACTCTAAACAGGGGTAAGCCAAGAGATATAATAATATATGAATGATAAATGTAACACTCAGAGTACTCCATAATGGCAACAGCAAGTCTAAGTAGAAACTAGAAAGGTTGATTCCTAAGTTATTCTAATCACAAGTCAAAGCATACAATGATGTGCATATATACCACTGCTTCGCCTTCCCCAAAAGTGAAAATGGGAAGAGGCGAAGTAATATGGCGTCCTGGGTGACTCCTTTGATGGTGAAAGTGCCGCAAATCTCCAGAAAGTGTTGGAGATGAGCACTCACATCTTCATGTGCTTTTCCACATAACTGGTTGGCTTGCACCATGTTGATGAGAGGTGGTCTGAGTTTAAACGCATTATCTCCCATGTTGATCATCGGTCCAGTGTGGATGTTGGCCGTACTTGGAGTAGAGAATTTACGGAGGGTCTTGTCAGCCATGGTCTCAAAAACTGGTGTTGAGCAAACTTCTATTTGGTTTTCTTCCTTTTCTGAAGCTAGAACTTCCTTGGATTTTTGAGCTTTAGTCCTTCTAATCAATGCTTCTGGATTTTCAATGTAGTTTTTTGGAAGGTCAAAACCAAGCATATATTACCTTGCATAAAATATGAATAGACAAAACAAGGGTAAGCCTGCTTGACCAGTGGTGACTAGTTTTTTATCACATCTATAAGTTTAAGTTTGTCAATACTCTTTTAATTGCCTAGCTACCTTCCCCGGCAATGGTGCCAAAAATGCTTGTTGACATTTCTTAACGTCGCTACTAAAGATGAAGAATATATCCCATCCCCAGCAACGATGCCAGAAATGTTTATGGTATTTTAATGTGACTTAGAAAGATATAAAATTCTACAAGCGCACATAATACCATTATAACATTTCACCTGGGAGTATTCCAGGTATCATTATTTATATTTTTACCACTAGGAAGGTCTGGCAATGAATATTGATAACTTATACTTATGATGGATCAATGAACCGAAGACTAATTCTAAACAGGGGTAAGCCAGGAGATATAATAATATATGAATGATAAATGTAACACTCAGAGTACTCCATAATGGCAATAGCAAGTCTAAGTAGAAACTAGAAAGGTTAATTCCTAAGTTATTCTAGTCACAAGTCAAAGCATACAATGATGTGCATATATACTTAGCAATAGCCAAAGACTACCTCTATATCTATGCATAAGGGACATTACTAAAGAAGAGCAATAATAGAGCTTGACTACTTCCCTCGCAACCGGGTACTACGTGGCCTATAGATGGGAGGTGGACTACAAAGGACTCAACAAGGCTGTCACCCCCACGATCTACCACACGATCCAGATTGTAGGGTGCATCTGCAGGTAAACAACATATAAGCACCACGCTTACACAATGTCGACCACTCACCCTGTTCATCAACAAGAATGAGCTTTTGCGATCCTATGCATAAACATAATGATAACTCTAAGTACACCAAGCATATAATCAATGCAAACTAAGAACAAGTATACTAAGAACATAGCAAATATGAAGAATAATGTCATAGCAAATGTTTGAATGATAAAGGATACAGGGGCTATACCAAGCCAGACTCTGATTATAGGATCGGGAATCCAAGCTGGAAGCTTGACTCTCTAGATCTAACTTAGCTAGCTATGCCTAAGAATATTTGTGTAGGGAGCTCTGAGGTTGAATGATCTCTAGGATTCCAATGAATGATTCGGTATGATTGGAATGCCTTCTAGAGGAGGTAGGGGGTCTCCTTTTATAGGGGACACCAGACACCCTATGGGCCCATGAATCCATGGCAACATCAAATCTGGACTCTCGAATCGAACCGACCTTGGGCAACAGCGTAGATTGGATCTTGGAGGTGGTGGCAAATCGACGTAGGAAGGAGAGGCTGCCTTGTGGGCCCTATAGGCCGGTCAGCCTACAGGTGGGGCTGCCCGCCCCCCCTCTGATGGTTCAGGTCAGGTCATAGTGGATTGCCTTCTACGGTGGATTAGGACTCTTCTAAGTCAGTTTCATCATGGATGATCGTGATTTGCTCTGACGGATAGGTCCTCTTTGCCTCTTTTTTATTAAATCCTCCTATAGACACAGAATCACCAATACTTTTGGAATTTGTTAGTTTAAACCCTAGACCTATGTTGGTGATCATATTTATCTAGTTTTACATGTTCTATTGATGGTAAAATTGAGGTTTAACGACCATCAACAATGATGGTGGTGGTGGTGACGGTGTTCACTAGGAGGGTGTCTAGGAGGATGATGATATTGAGTAGTTGCATCTCTCTTTCTTCTTTGCTCTCTTTTTGGTGCTTGTTGCCAAAGGGGGAGAAGATTATTAGAGAGGGGTACAACTTTCTCGATGCTTTTTTGACGGTTAGCGGGAGCTTCATGTCCTATCCTTCAGTTGTGAGAGTTAGATAGTGAGTTGAGAGTTGAGAGTCGCTCAAACTCTATTTTATTATAATATTGCTACCTATGTACTCTCTATATTTGGTGAATGTGGACATGTATGTTGTGATGGTATTTAGCTTGTTATTTAATGCTTTAGTAGATATATCTTGTGATAGCTCTGTGTTGGTGCTTGATTTCTGCTATTTTTGCTAAATGTCACAAGAGCGGCAGTGCCACCCACTGGGCAGCAGTGCTGCTCTATGTGACCTCAGCATTTGTCTCTAATGTGCATACCTGTCATTGGTGTCACATTTATTTATATGACACCATGAGCAGCACCCCACAGAAACATTGGATGTAGGGGGAGTTCCCATTTCACTTAAATATGTGAATTTTGGCCTCTTATGCCAAATTTGGAAATTCAATGTCCTATTCACATATTTAGAGGGAGTTCCTACACCCATATCTCAAAAAATCTCAGTTGTATATTTATACCTTTTGTAAGCTCTAATCGTGTTGTCATTAATCACCAAAAAGGAGGAGATTGTAAGTGCAATCAAGCCCTAATGTGAGTTTTGGTGATAAATGATGACACAATTAGGGAACTAATAAGATTTATCGAGTTGACAAGCAGGTGAAATGATATGGAGGATCTTATGTACAATGGTGGAGCCACCAATTACAAAAGGACATGGCATCCGACTCAAAAGCGTTTAATTTGTTTTATAATTTGAATTTGAGTTTAGGAAAAGCCGTACTACAAAGGGGCATGCAATCAAGTGCTTATTCTATCCACCAAAGATATCCGCGAACACTCAGCCATGACAACCATATTTACTCTTTTCCACTCCACTGCTGTCAGGGCAGAGTGGCAGTGCTGCTCTATGGCTAGCACTACCATGACTTGAAATCTGACCGTTGGGGAAGGGGTATTTCCTTCACCCCTTCCTCTCCCAACGATCACCCATGACCATTTGCACCAGAACTCGACTAGAGAAGCTCTCCTACCTCTTTCACACTCCATTGGAGCACCTCAAGCTTCTCCCATCGATTCCTCTCTTATTCGTTGAGAGATTGAGCCTCCAAAATGTGCTAGAGAGCTCTCCAACCTGCTCTTCAACTTCCTCAAGCACTTGGTTCATGTTCAAGCCAGCGATTGCATTTGTTACTCTTGGAGCTTGGCTCCTAGCTGGCTAGCACGTCGACCATAGAGCTTGCCAACTTGTGTGGTAGCCCTAGGGAGTTTGTAACCACCCCAAGCATCTAGTGGAAACACGCTCATCTCAAGAGGTCACTCTCTAGACTTGAGAACGAGGATTGGGCTCCATGAAACCCAAGCCTTTGTGGCTTCCTCAACAACATGGAGGTAGGCAAGCCTTAGTGGTGAGCTAAACCACAGAATAAATCGGTGTCTCACTTGTGTTCTTGTTATTTGCATTGCAATATTTGTATTTGTGGTGATTCTAGGGTTTGGACCTGATCTACTTGCTTAGGCACTCCTTCCAACTTCTAAGTGGTTGAATAGGTTCAACACTACCCAAGAACATTAGTAAATTACTTGATCTAATTTTCATTGGGTAGTTTTTGAACTATTGTCTCAGGTGCCTGGCAGAGCAGCACTGCCGCTCGGGGAGCAGTAGTGCCACGGCTCAACAGTGCCACTCGAAGAGCAGCACTGCCGCGCTTATGTCTACTATTTAATTGAGGTAAATTTTTATGGGCCTATTCACCCCCTTCTAGGCTAACTAGGGATCCTACAACTATTCATGATTTGGCTAAACTTGACCTGATGACCCTGCTCCTTCTTATGGCTAGTGTTTTGGCTCTTGCGATTATGATCTTTGTTCGGTATCCGGGAAGACCCAACCCTATTAGGGCCGATCGGACCTAGCTGAGCCCCTAGGCATGAAAGGCGGTGGTGTTCCTGAGCCTATCAAAGAATCCAGGTAGGATGTGGCCGGGTGGCGGTGGTGGATCCATGTTGTTGGTCCAGCGTGGATCCTACCAAACTTTGAAAGCTATGTTAAGGAGGTACTCCCGACAAAACTTGGAGAATGCCTGCTCGGCATAGTGATTCATGTGGTGAGCCAATTGAAGTGGCCCTGCCTCCATTGTGCTCTCTAGCTTGTCAAGCTATAGTTGATTGAGCGACAGCCGCTTCATTGCCTATGCGTGAAGTTCAGGATCCTACGGGTGCTAGGTTCCTATAACACCCTTGGTGTTACGCCCTAAACAAACTACTAAATCATGTCATGAGCATCATGTTTATGTGATAATGCATATGATAGAGTGTGTAGATGAATTTCTTGTAACCTAAAATGAATAATAAAAATGTTAAATGAAAATTGATTCAATAGCTCATGTTATGTCAAGTATGGTTGAAAACCAATTTTTATTTAGCAAAAATATTATAGAACATGTGTGTGACACCTAAATAAAGTTTGAAGTACAAACTTTGTATATGACAATGCAACTCTTGCTATAGAAAAATAACATTGCTAGCTAGTATTTCTAATAGCTTAGAAATGGAACTTGAAATTGAATCCAGCTCAAGACTTTGAAAATTCCTCAAGTCTAAAGACAGTTCGATAGCACCATGTTTGGGAATTAGTCCTATGAAATTAAGTTAAGGGATGGTGTCATGTTTTAGCTCTGGTTGGTAACCTAAAGGCCCTCTTTAGCATAGTGAAGGTGGTTTAGTTTCAACTTCAAGAGTTTAGTTTTTATCAAAGCTTTAAAATTCGTGCATGAACACAGTCTCGCGCTGGTTGGCCAGGTGGGCGCGGTCACCATGTTCAGGACCTCGACGTCGCCATGCTCAGCTGCATGTGCACGGCCATGCGTTGGACGGCCGAGACCATCCTTGGCCTAGCCATGGCCTAGCTATGGCCTAGCGCTATGGGCCGCCATGTTGCTACCCCACCTCGCCATTGAGCTACTGCCAATGCTGCCTATGGCCGCTACCGTGTGGTGCTACTGCTGCTGTGGTACCGTGTTGCACTGCTGTTGCTCGCCTCATCACTATGCGCACGTGGGCTGCCCCTGCTGCCTTGTGTCATCGCCTCGCCTTAATGCGCTGCAGCTGCACATGCCACGCTCCCCAACTGTCTCCATGCGCACACAATGCTAGGCTACCTCAGGTCCGGCCTACCGCTTGCCTCCAAGGCGAGGATGGCCAGAGCCTAGACCTACCCTTTTCCCTGTTGCCTCTACCGTCTGAGCTACGCCCATGAAATTAGCTAGAGAGATCACCTCAATCCGATTCAACGCATCCGCAGCCTCGCCATTAATCCACCTACTTGCTCGACCCCATCACACCTTGAGTTGAGGTTAGCCAAGCCTCAATTTGGCCATTTCCCCACCACCGGGCCATTAAGGCCGCGCCCGGCTAGTGCGGGTGGCAACTCACCAACAAAACCTATGAGAGGCCGACCCAGCTACGCCATTAGGTTTTGCTGTCCAAACCGCTACCACAACCCCTCTTCTCCCTACGGTCGTTAGCCGAACTGCTACCACAAACCCGCCGCCATTGCCGCAACCATGTCAGCCACGGTGCATCGCTGCATGACTCGGTCGCATGCGGCCAGCCCTCCTCCACCATCCTCTGCCCCAACTGTCACTTTGATTGAGTCCATGGTAAGCTCTTGATGCTCACACGTTAGCTGATTAGGCCTGTAGCTACCCTAGTTCACCGGAACAGTCACGCCGCCATCATGGATGGCCACACGTCCCTGCAACCCTCACCAGTGAGCCTCGCCACTCCTCATCACCACTCAACATGGTAGTCTAGGTCAGAGATGGTGATCGACCCGTTATATGGGTCTGTACAGGTCCTAGGTGGCTGGCATAGACGTGTAGTGCCGCCACTCGCCACGCCGCCGTACACAGAGTTGCCTAGGGGTGCGCACGGGGAAATTAGGGAAAACTCAGGGGGTTAAATGAATTCATCAGAGAGAGGAAGAAATAGTGTTAGGCAATGTTTTCCTAAACGGTAAACGGTCTTTACACGGTCGCCCTTCGTTTAGCGTTTAGGCTATTTACACGGTGTTTAAACGAAGTTAAACGGTCTAAACGGTTTTGTACTTTAAAAAAATACATATAATTACATATGTGCATGTAAAAAATCAAGTATTCTAGCATTTATACATATTTATCCGAGTAAAAATCAATTATTTTGGTATTATATATATTTATGCATGTGAAAAGAACCAAATATAGACATTTATGTATGTAACATATCAAGTGTACACATTTATAAATATAATAAACTTAAGTATACAAATTTATCTATACAAAACTGAACTAGATTTACCACGTGTTCGCCTAAACAGCTATTTAGCCCGTTTAATACTGTTTATCTCCGTTCTGTTTAGGTCGTTTAGACCATTTTTCCCGTTTTTTTTGTACCATTTAATTTCCGTTTATCCCCTAAACAAAATAGTTTACCACCGTTTACCATCTAGTGGCCATTTAATCGGCCGTTTAGGCCATTTAGGTGAACACTGGTGTTAGGACTTAGGTGTAATTCAAGAGAAATCTGAGGGCTCTTTTGCAAAAGCGCCAGTGCACACGGGCTCCCCCGCTATGGGCCGTCTCACGCGTGGGCCGTACCTGGGCGGGCCGAGCGTTTGTGGGCCACGTGGTGGAATCCATTTTTCTTTTTCCTAAGAAATTAGTAATAGCTTTCTATTTTAATTTCTGAGATGATCTTTGGTAATTAATATAAAATCATGTAGGTGTCTAAAAATTCCAAAATAAATTTTGTTAGGTTCCTAAAATTATTGTCTATCTGTTGATATAGTTAGTTCATACATATCTATGTTGGAACTAAGGGCATAAATCATTTGAACATGTTTAATATTATTAGGGTAATTATTGTAGGAATTTTTGTGGTAAATTGGTGATAGCTTTGATCCTAAAATTTTTACAGTAGCTTCATTGTATTATTATGTGCGAGGAGGAGATTCTCATGCAGGAGGAGGTCCCAGAGCTACCACTAACTGACTCAGCTGACACCGCACCTGCCCAAGGCAAGCCCTAGTGCATAACCTCTATTTTTCATATCCATCGTTGTCGGTGTTTCGAGTAAACACCAACGAGTAAATTTGTATATTGCGCATCTGGCCCGGATGGTGTGCTAAGAGGATACAAGGATTATACTGGCTTAGGCCGAATGTCTCTACGTCCAGTTTCGGGCTGCTTGTGTTACTAGCACTAAGTTTGTAGTAGGGGGTTACAAACTGGTGAGAGAGGGACAGGTCCCAAGTCTCTGGTGGAAAGAACAAATGGGTATCAAGAGCTTGGTTGCTTCTCAACTATGTGTTTGAGGTTTGACGCTAGTGCTCTTTGTCTGATGCGATGCGGTGAACCAATGTCGCGATGGATTGTTTGCTCGATGCCCCTTAGTGGGGCGCCCTGCTTTCCCTTTTATAGGCCAAGGGAAAGCAGGGGTTATAGTGAAGGGGAAGAGGGATAAAGAAAGAAAAGCAAGGCTCCTGAGGGTGTGGCATCCTTCTCTTCATGTGGGTCCCACTGACCCTATAGATCATGGTGGCAGCAGCGTCGCACCAGGGTCCTATTGGCCGCTGCAGCATACATGCAGGTGTCGTGCATTGTTCTTGTCTTCCATGCCATCCGAGCAGACATAATGGTCAAAGGGTCCCCTGATAGAGGCCATACGGGGGGCTGGCGATACAGTGCCAGTCAACTAACATCAGTTGACTAACGTTGGACGGTGGTTAGGCAGGGAGTTGGTAGCACAATGCTGGCCTATTGACGTGATAGGTGACATGAGTCTCCTAGCATGGCCCGATGTGACTGCTAGTCATATTAGGATGCACTCGAGATGTGCTCTTGGGCGTGCACCTCCATGCTATAGTGGTTGAAATGGTTTGGGTCCCACCATGGGGCCACTGCTTTTGTCCGGTAACAAATCCGACCCCCAGGGAATGGGCGAGGTGGAAATCTTGCCCTAGGGGCTGGGCGAGATAGAATCCGACCCTCGGGGGTAGGACAAGTCAGAGCCCATGCCTTGGGGTCAGACAAGGCGGAAACCTCATCCTCGGGGTTGGACGAGGCATGGCCTGGCCCCTAGGGGTCAGACGAGGCAGAAACCTCATCCTTGGAGTTAGATGAGGCGTGGTCGGGCCCCTAGGGGTCAGACAAGGCAGAAACCTCATCCTAGGAGTTGGACATGGCATGGCCCAGCCCTTGGGGGTTGGACAGGGCAGAAACCTCATCCTCAGAGTTGGATGAGGCATGGCTCGGCCCCTGGGGGTCAGACGGGGCAATAGTTGCGTCCTTAACCATCGGATGGGGCAACATGACTCTCATTAATCCTTTGGCTCAGATACCTAGATATAGGTATCCGATAGTAGCCCCCGAGCCTTTGGAGGGGTGAGACACTCCTGCAAAGGCTTTTTGCAATTTGTTTCTCCTACGGCCGTTGTGCCGTGGAGGCGGGTCGTTATTGGGACTTCGGCGATTTTCTTCTTGGTTCGTTGTACTGCGTAGGGTAACCAATTAGGATTTACGCACCTAACCTCCATGTGGGGGACTAGCAAAGTGGATACAGGTGCCTAGCCCCAGAGGAGGAGACGCGCTAGTAATCCATTTTCCAATAGGTGCGAGCCTTTGGAGGAGAGAGACACTCCTGCAAAGGCTTTTTGTGATCTGTCACTTGAGGGCACATGGGAATATTGTTCATTATTGTCACTTTGCAGGATGGCAAACCCCCAAGCCTCTAGGTGCCGATCGCCCAGTTTCTTGCATCACTCTGTCCGTGGTTTCCACAACCGAAGGAGACTCTTTGTTTGTCTATGACCGCGTGTTCAGTCTCTTTGCGATGTCGAGCCCCCGAGCCCCTATGTGTAGCAGGGGTCTGGTTGAGGGGTCGGTTCATCTTGTGATCATCATCCCTAATGCATCCATTTGCTAGAATGGAGGGGCTGAGTCATGCTGTGCTTTCCTCACTAGACGGAGCATGGTGCTCGGTGAGTTCTTAACGGACTTGTTCGAGTGGAGCCCCGACATTGCCTTCACGAGGGCCCAATTCAAGGTCAGCTAGTGATTGACTCCAGATTCTTGGTGGTTGGTCCATATAGTTCTCAAATCCGTTCGATTGGTCCAAGGGCTCAATGCCTTTCTTAGGGGAAAACCATGGACCTTGCATCATCCAAGACCCAAAACGAGGGTTGGGACGCCTATGGCACTTCGCGCGCCTTGGGTATTGGCCACTAGCGGGCTCATCCCTAACCTCCCCTTACTCTAGGGTGCCCTAGAGTGGCCATGAACCCACTGGTGGGTCAGTCTTTGAACTCCTGGGCATTAATCGACCATGGGAGCATTTTCAGCTCTGTATCCCACTTACCTGCGGTAGCCCATAGCCTTTGAAGTCGAACCATCCCACGGCGGATCCCTCACGGGGGAGATTTGGATAGGCATGCACTCGTCTCTCGAGGCGGTGATGCAACTAACGCAATGTGGAATAGTGAGGGCACGACCCCTGAAGGAGGTGGATCTAGCGAGGTGTGGGGCACGTTAATTTAGGCAGATGGTTCACCCCTCGCCCGTTCTGCCATTACCTTATAAACAGAACTATTTCTCCCCAACCTCCGTACACGTAGCCACATCCTTGGCCCTCTAGTATTTTTGCCTTTCACTCTCAAGTTTTGTCCTTCGTTGCCTAGTTTCTGCTCCACCATCGGTGAAGTTCTCGCTCTCTAGCCCTACACCATCGCTGGATCTTCTGCATTGCCATCCCCATTTCTCAATGGAGCCATGGCCTCGCTTTGACGTTCTCCACATGTGCATGGAGGGTCTAGTTAAGAAGGGCCTTCTCCACGCAAGGACCACGGCGATGGAGTGGATCGTACATGGTAGCGAGGATGAGCCGTCGATGCCCGATGGCTATGTCGTGTCCTTCGTCCCCTTCCACGAGCGAGGGCTCATGACTCCTCCCCACTGATTCCTCTGAGGGCTGCTGCCCTAATATGGGATTGAGCTACAGTATCAATGGGATTCAGCATATCTCAGCCTTTGTCATGCTATGTGAGGGTTATCTAGGGATCGAGCCCCACTTTGAGCTGTGGAAGTATTTCTTTGTTGTCGAGCTATAGAAGAAGGAGAGGAAGAAGCCGAACCTGGTGGTGCCGATGGGATGTGCGAGCATCCATCTTCGAGGTAGCCAGTCGTTGAAGTACATGTCCATCCCATTGTCGAAGTCCAACAAGGGGTGATGAAAGCTCTGGTTCTACCTGAGGAATGATGATGCCGCCCCCTACTGATCTTCACTGATCGCCTAATCGAGGAGGCACCGGACGTGTGGAGGTACGGGCCCATCGGGAAGGAGCGGAAGAGGCTCGGTGATCTTCTCAATGCCATCGCAATTCTGAAGGGCCGCTGTCTTCATGGGACCAGTGTCGTCAAAGCATACCACGTTCGGAGGCTGGCATCGCTGATGGCGTGTGCCCTTTCGATGTATGAGATGACGCCAGATTTGGCGCCCAAAGGGACAGTGATGGTCATCAATGAGGCCCTCAGCATCGGCAAAATGGCACAACGCATCAAGGCGATGATGGAGTGCCTGGTGGATCCATCGGTCGATCTCACCCTAGTGTACCTGGTCCTGGGGCATCCCACGATGCGGCCGGACATGGGTTTCATCGAACTGGTAAGTCTTCTTTGAGTTTCTTTCCTCGGCCAACCCTCCTTTGTTCTTAGATTCTAAGCGCCGAGGTTTGCAGCCCGTCCTCTTCACCCATGAGTCCAACCCACCACTGCTAGAGGACGTGGCTAGGAGGGCAGCAAACCATGCCGTGGCTGAGGTGGGGATGGTGAGGAAGGAATGGAAGAAGGCGAAGAAAGAGCGAGCGAGGCTGTAGCGTGGAAAGCGCCGGCAAGGCTCGGAGGAGAGCAAAGACGATGAGGAGGAGGAAGAGGAGGAGGACGAGTCTGACCCCAACATCCCATGGGCCGCTCTTGAGCACGAGGATGAGCAGGCCAATGCGGGGCTGGCCAACCCGACCCCGATTCCGCAGCATGCCTTGGCGCAAACCAAGATCGACAAGGGAGGATGCACCCCTGAGGTCAGAGGAGCAAGTCTGCCCTGCTCCGACCAACCCTATTGGGGGATCAAAGTGGCCAATTGCTGACATGGCAGAGTTGGAGTTGGGCAACCATCCCCCGAAGCGTTCTCAGATAATAGCGTCGAGGTGAGTTAACGACTTCTTCGCCCTTTTGTTGCGTTCTTGGATTTTGTCGTGTGACGTTGGTGCTTTCCGTAAGACCATCCCCAGCAACCGCCTAGCGCTAGCACCGCAGAAGATCTTGGCACATTGGCAAATCCCCTAGGAGCTGACTGGCATGGTGCTGGGGGCACGCCATGATGGCGCCGAGGCGGACACGGCTCCGCCTGAGGAAGCGGGGGAGGCGGAGGCGCCGATTGTGTTGGAGACGGTGCTCGTGCAATCGGTGCCCACGCTGGTCGACATGCCTGAGGTGGGACAGGCGAGAGGAGGCACGACCGAGGCCTCCCCTGCAGACATGGTGATGACTTGGACTTCGAAGCCCAACCTGCTAGCCTCCTCTGCCATCAGAGGGTCCGCTCCCGAGGGAGCGCTAGTGATGGAGGAGGTACCTTCAGCTCCCATTAGGCCAACGCTAATGGTTGTGACAGTAGACCCCTCAGTTGGGGCTAGGCCCTCCCGGTCCCTTGTCTGGCCGGGCGATGATCCAGTCCCATGGGGAAGAAACCGGCTCCATTGGGCCAAGCGGCTGGACCCGAGCGACTCGGTGTTCACCCTCAATGACCCAGCGGAGGTGAAGGACTGGATGAGCATGTGCTTGGGACTTGAGTCCATGGTCCGCTCCCTGACCGTCGCGTTGGGGCGTTGAAGAATGGCATCGCCCCGGCCAGCTAGGTTTGTCGTGTCTTCATGTTTTCTACTTTTGAGCCCTGTTTATATAATTCTAACCTGATTTTTTGTAGTCCCTTCTGATGCATAGCTAGGAGAAGTCCCTATTCCTCCATCGCGAGAGGGAGGTCTAGGGGCTTGCTACCAAAGTGCTACGGCTACGGGAGGAGGTGGCGAGTCTCCAGACCAAGGAACGGGAAGCCCGTCAATGCGCCAACAAGGCCAAGGACAAGCTCAAGGCTATGGTTGCCAAGGCCGGGGAAGATGCCATGGAGCTTGGATGACTCCACCTAGAACTCGACCTTGCCCGTCAAGAGAGCACCGCTGCTCGGCGTGCACTCGAAAATGAGCAGAAGTTGAAGGTAGAAGCCAAGGACCTGACCACCGCCTTAGCAGGGGATGTTGGCATGCTCCAGAGGGAGAAGACAGCCCTTGAGGAGCAAGTGAAAGGTGAGGCTCTGGTTACCTTTTTGCTTGATGTTTGCAGTCGGCTTTCTAACGCTTTTTGATGTTTGGCTTGGGCAGTCCTACAGGGGCAACTCTCCGAGGTGCGGGGTCAACTCTAGTTGGAGAGCGACGACCATGACTCCTTACGCGCTGCTGTTGTGTTGGTCTTTGATGACCATAGGGTCGCCTCGGCCATGGAGGCGAGCTCACTCGTAGTCCAGGTTACCCAGATCCTAGATTGGGCACGCGCGCTCGCAAGGGAGGCCCTGTACACCAGCGTCCATCGCACGTTCGCCATCACCCGCTCCCACTACATCAACATCAACCTGCTGGTGATCAGCAAGGGCTTCGCGCCTGGCTACACTGATGCTGAGCTGGACAAAATTGAGAAGGAAGTGGCTCTCCCGGCGCAGGACCTAGCGGAGAAGGTTGGAGAAGAAATCCTGCCAAAGGATATTTAGTTAGATAGCTAAGTTTGGCGTTGGTCTTTTTGTAAAGACTTTTATTATGGCCGGAAACGTTGTTTGCCCTTTCTTTATATATATATAGTTCATTACGATCCGACCCTTGTTTTATGTTAAGGCATTAGAAACTTAAGTAGCGAGCGACTAAGTAATGATCACGCTGGTGAGCAAGCGATGCTGTAGCCGTCGGGGCGTAGGCTTTTTGCATTCCTACCAGTTTTACTCATTGTTAGTTTTCGACAACTCTTATTTCTAAGTCTTGTCATAAAAAAGAAGGGTTGGATGGGAAAATGTTCCTGAGTATAAGTACTCTATAAAGTTCATTGCGATCCGACCCATGTTTTATGTTAAGGCATTAGAAACTTAAGTTGCGAGTGACTAAGTAATGATCATGCTGGTGAGCAAGCGATGCCATAGCCGTCGGGGCGTAGGCTTTTTGCATTCTGACCAGTTTTACTCATCATTAGTTTTTGGCAACTCTTATTTCTAGGTCTTGTCATAAAAAGGAAGGGTCGGATGGGAAAATGTTTCTGAGTATATGTACTCCTATCAGCCCCCGAGTAAAACCCGACCCTAGGTAGTTGCTGAGGTCAGGTGTTACTAAAGACTGATCAGATCATAAGAGAATCCAATAGGAGGTAACATTTTTTGGTTTTTGTAGAAACATTACTTAGTTTGATAAGCATAATAGAAGCTTTTGAACAGGAAAACAAAGGGTAAAAGCAACGTAGCTGCTCGATGTTCTAGGCGTTGGTGATGGCTTTGCCATCATCAGTCTTGAGCTTGTATGTGTCGGGTCAGAGTACTTCTGTGATGATGTACGGTCCTTCCCACGGCGCCAAAAGCTTGTGGCAATTTGTGTTGCTCTGGATGCGGCAAAGGACTAAATCACCTATGCCAAAGGCGTGAACCCACACACGTCGGCTATGGTACTGTCATAGCGCCTATTGGTATTTAGCTGAACAGAGTAGGGCAATGTCATGTGCTTCATCAAGCAGGTCCATGGCATCTTCCAAAGATGCTTCATTTCCATGCTCATTGTAGGCTTTGACCCTTGTCGCTCCATAGTCGAGGTCGGTCGAGAGAATGGCTTTGGAGCCGTAGGCCATGAAAAATGGCGTGTAACTGGTTGCCCGGCTGCTAGACATCCTTAAGCTCCAGAGCACCGAGGGGAGCTCCGTGACCCACCGTCCACCGGCTTTGTTGAGCCAATTGAATATCCTAGGCTTGAGGCCTTGGAGGACCATGCCATTTGCGCGCTCAACCTACCCGTTCATGCGGGGGTGCGCTATGGCAGCCCAATCAACATAGATGCGGTGGTCATTGCAGAACTAAAGGAATTTCTTCCCCATGAACTGTGTGTCATTGTCGATTATGTTGGAATTTAGGACCCTAAATCAGTGGATGATGTCCGTGAAGAACAACACGGCCTACTCGAATTTGATCACGGTGATCGGTCGAGCCTCTATCCACTTCGTGAACTTGTCCACGGCAACAAGTAAATGCGTAAAGCCCCAGGCGCCCTCTTGAGGGGCCCTACTAGGTTGAGCCCCCAGACCACGAATGGCCATGTGATGGGGATCATCTAGAGTGCTTGGGCCGGTAGGTGAGTCTACCGAGCATAGTACTGGCATCCTTTGTAGGTGTGTACGACCTGCTCAGCGTCGGCCACCACGATTGGCCAGTAGAAACCTTGCCGGAATGCATTTCCGACCAAGGTTCTAGGTGCGGCGTGATGTCTACATACCCCTCCATGGATGTCTTCCAGCAGGTCCTTCCCCTGCTCGGTGGGGATGCAACGATGTAGGATTCTGGTGTTGCTTCGCTTGTAGAGCTCCCCTTATATGACGCTGAAGGACTTGGCACGATGTGCGAGCTGTCGGGCCTCCATCTTATGGGCAGGGAGCACCTCGTGGAGGAGGCAATAGAGATAAGGTGTTCTCTAGTCGGTCAGAGGGTCAGGCTCCACCACTGTGTCTCTAACGAGTTCCATGACCTTAGGGTCAGATGGAACTAAGGGTCGGTCATCCCCCGAGCCCAGAACTGATGGCTCATTGCCAAACTGTTCTAGTTCCTCGTATCAGATCGAGGGCTTGTGCAGGTCAGTAGCAAAGATGCCGGTGGGAACCAACTCTCGGCTCAATGCCATCTTTGCTAACGCATCGGCTACCTCATTGAGCCACCTCGGGATATGGTTGAGCTCGAGGCCATCGAACTTGTCCTGCAACAGTCGAACCTCATGACAATACATAGCCATCTTGGTGTTGTGGCAGCTTGACTCCTTCATGACCTGGTCGATGACTAGTTGTGAGTCACCTCAGATGTTAAGCCATCGGATGCCCAACTCAATGGCGATGCGCAAGCCATTGACGAGTGCCTCGTACTCAGCCACATTATTTGAAACCGGGAAGTGCATGCGAATTGTGTACCTCATGCGCACCCCAAGGGGGGAAATGAAAACTAGTCCGACTCTGGTGCCCTTCTTCATCAGTGACCCATCAAAGTACATCGTCTAGTACTCCTAATCAACGGCCGCCGGTGGCATCTGGATCTTGGTCCATTCGGCCACAAAGTCAGCTAGTGCCTGAGACTTGATGGCCGTCCGTGGGGCGTACATGATGCCCTGATCCATTAGCTCGAGCACCCATTTTGTGATTCTCCCCATGGACTCCTAATTCTAGATAACTTCGCTAAGGGGGAAGATGACACGACGGTCACCTGGTGTGAGTCGAAGTAGTGGCGTAGCTTCCTCTTGGTGATCAGGATGGCATATAGGAGCATCAGGATCTAGGGGTAGCGTGTCTTGGAGTTAGACAAGACTTTGCTAATGAAGTACATGGGGCACTATACCTTGAGGGCATGTCCCTCTTCTCCCCATTCTACAACCAAGGCGGTGCTGACCACCTGAGTCATAGCTGCAACATAGAGTAGGAGTAGCTCTCCCTCAGCCAGCGAGACCAGAATTAGGGCCTTTGTTAGGAGCACTTTGAGCTTGTCAAGTGCCTCCTAAGCCTCAGGCGTCCACGTGAATCAGTCGGTTTTCTTCAGGAGCCGATAAAGGGGGAGCCCCCATTCGCCGAGGTGCAAAATGAAGTGACTAGGCGCTGTGAGGCACTCGGTAACCTTCTAAACTCCCTTTAGGTTCAGAATTGGGCCCATCTTCATGATGGCTGAGGTTTTTAATGGGTTGGCTTCAATGCCACAATCAGAGATGATGAATCTGAGTAGCATGCCCCTTAGGACCCCAAAGACAAATTTCTTGGGGTTGAGCTTGACGCTGTTCTCTCAGAGCTTCCTGAAGGTCTGCTCTAGGTTAGCCACGAGCTGGTCGGTTTGCTTTGACTTGACTATGATGTCATCCACGTAAGCCTCAATGGTCTGCCTGATGAGGCCTCCAAAGCATTTGGTCATGCAACGCTAGTACATAGCCCTAGTGTTCTTGAGTCCAAATGGCATCGTAATGTAGCAGAACAATCTGAACGGGTTGATGAAAGATGTCATGAGTTGGTCAGACTCTTTCATTGTGATCTAATGGTACCTAGAGTACGCATCAAGGAAGCATAGGGTTTCGCACCCTGAGGTCGAGTCAACTACCTGATCTATACATGGCAAAGGAAATGAATCCTTCGGCCATGCCTTATTGAGGCTTGTGTAGTCAACACACATTCTCCATTTCCCACTTTTCTTTTTTATCAGAATAGGATTGGATAACCATTTTGGGTGGTACACTTCCTTGGTGAAATTGGCCACCAAGAGCTTAGCGATTCCTCATCGATGAGCCTTCACTTCTCCTTGTTGAAGCAGCATAGGCATTGTTTGACCGGCCAAGAACCTGGCTTGATCTTCAAGGTGTGCTCAATGACTTCCCTCAAAATTCCTAGCATGTCTAAGGGTTTCCACGCAGAGATGTCACGATTGGCGCAGAGGAAATTGACGAGTGTGCCTTCCTACTTGGGGGAGAGGGTGGTGCCAGTGTGCCCCATCTTGTCGATAGAGTTGTCGGGGTCGATAAGGACATACTTGACGTTCTTTGCAGGCTCAAAGGATCCAGCCACCAGCTTTGCATCAAGCGTTCCTTCAGCGATGTCCTTCCCAATGGCTGCAAGCTCCTCAGAAGCGAGGGTTGCCGAAGCGAGCTTGCAGCTCTTGACCTCACACTTGTAGGCCCTCTAGAAGGAGGTACCAATGATGATGACCCCACATGGGCCCGGCATCTTGAGCTTGAGGTAGGTTGTCGATAGAATATCGTTGGCAGTCTTTCGAGGGGTATCCCAGGAAGGTAGATTGATCGGTAGAGGAGCGCGAGATCAAGAACAAGAAGGCAACAGAGACACACGAGTTAGATAGGTTTAGGCCGTCAATATGACGTAATACCCTACTCCTGTGATCTGTTGGTTTATATTAGCTGTCGTATGATATGCCGTGATTTTAGAGGGGGTCCCTGCCCGCCTTATATAGTCTGGGAGGTAGGGTTACAAGTCGGTTAGATCTAAGAGATAACCGGAAAGTAATAACTGATTACAGGAATCTTGGGATCATACATATCCTAATAGATCTCGTATTATCTTCAGGATATCTTCCCGATGTCTTGCGAAAGGCGCCGAGTAGAGTCATGCCTCGCAAGGCTTCTTCTTGTAGGCTGGGCCACCCCTAGGGGCGCAGCCCATGTGGTCTACCATGGGTATCCGGGGTCGTACACCCCACAGCTAGTCCCCGAGCGCCTTGTACCCGTTGTGCAGCGTTGTCTTAAACTTGTCCAAGCAGGTGCGAACAACACCGAGCAGTCAATCTTATGGTCCCACCACCATGCTGAAGTGCCAAGCTACATGAGCCATTGTCGAGCAGTGTGAATCGTTGCCGAGCAGCACAACCTGTCACCGAGCAGGGTGACATGTCGCCGAGCACCGTGAATCATCACCGAGCAGAGTGACCAAAAGTATGGCTTGCCATAAGGGTGTAAGGAGCTCAAGTTTGGAATAAAAAATTCCTCCACAGTATACCAAGTGTGCCCACTTAGAGTCCGAACAAAGGTGTAGGAGTCAATCTTCCTCTTTAGTCATATAGTCTTCAAGAAAAAACCCCGCACACTCACCGCGAGGTGAAGTGAGCCCACTTAGTCCCCGAGCCTGATAGCAGTTGATGTAGTCATGTGGTGCTAGGGTCAGAAACTTGAAGAATAGTAGAAAACTAGCCGAGCAGGAAGCCAGTCCCCGGGCGTGTCCCAGAAAAAGACAAAACACATTCACCGCAAGGTAAAGTGTGCCCACTTAGTCCCCGAGCTTGATAGTAGGTGAAGCAGTCACGTGGTGCTAGGGTCAGAAATAGAAAAACAAATAAAGACCAATGGAGCAGGCCACTAGTCCCCATGCTGCAGGCAGAGTTATCGGAGAAATCAAACCATGGAGAAAAAACCATAGTAAAGGCTATAGAGTATCAGTTAATTAGCCTTAATAAATGGCGCAGTAGTCAGTGATATTTCGGCGAGGAGCAACTAACAGTAGCGACAAACGAGCGACATGGGTTGAGGTTGCATGAAAATCCTGGTAATGGCCCATTTAGCCGCGTCGGTGAATTCGGAGCGGCGCCGATCGTGGGAACGGTTTCCCAAAAACCCTTAAGTCGTAAAAGTGGGGAAAGTGCTTTATAACAATAACGCTGCCCTCCATTCTCCCACCTTTGCCACTTTGCCATTTCATCTTCCACCGCAGCCACCACACCTCCAGATTCACAGCCACACACATTGCCGACGCCAGACCACATCTAGATTTGAGTGATGGCGCCGAAGAGGAGAGCCACGAACCTAGAGAAAACAAGCCCAAAGAAGGCAGGAAGCAGGGCCAGTCGCGACGAAGACTAGACGCCATCACGCACTGGAGAAGCGGAGCTCGAAAGAATGGTGACGGCGTGCGTGCTTCCTGGCCACGTCACCGCCAGATGGCGTCCAGCTAGTGGTGAGCCCTTTCCAATGCCTAACACCGATGAAGTTGTAGTCTTTGAAGATTATTTCTGGCGTGGATTAGGGTTCCCTGTTCATCCTTTCTTGCGAGATCTGTTGGTATTTTGGTCGATTAGTCTGTGCAATCTCCACCCCAACACTATACTACACATCTCGATCTTTATTCACTTCTATGAGGCGTTTCTTGGGATTCTGCCGCACTTCAACCTCTTTAGACACTTATTTTGGTTAAAGAAGAAAGGCGGCGGTGGCTCCAAGGTGGTCGGTGGTGTATATCTGCAGCTCCGGGATGGAATGGCCAGCGATTATATCAGCGTACCACTGAACTCTTCCTTGAAAGGGTGGAATGCCAAGTGGTTTTACATGAAAGAGAACCACCCGGCCGTCCGCTGCGATGTCCACCATATCCTAGAAAACCAAAAAAGCTAGTCAGAGAGACTAAGAAGTATCGACATGGAGCAAGTGAAGGAGCTCCTTGAGTTGATTTAAAGTGTGGAGTTGAGAGGTGAACTTGTGGCAGCAAGCTTCATAGTACGACGTGTCCAGCCTTGCAAGGAAAGGGCCTACCCTGCTTTTGACTACAAGGGCGACGACGATGAAACCCGGGAGGGACCTGAACGGCTGTCAAGGAAAGAAGTAATAGGCCGCGCCACAAAACTATTCACCTCCAACGCCTCATTTAGCTGGCCGAAAGAAACAAAGGCCTTCAACTGTACGAACCTGCCTCCTCAGGTAATCATCTTAACCTGCATTGTTCAAATGTTGATTTGCCGAGCAGGGAACTGACTTACTTATGCAAAGATCCATTCGCAGGACAGAGCAGTATATTTTTCTAACGTGCCAAGAGCTGAATGGCCGCCAGCGGTGGACGTCTGACCAATAGAACACCCTGAAGAAAGTTTCGTCGGTATCTCATTAGAATCCAGAGATTTGGATGTTGATCACACGGCGCGTCCCCCCCTGTTATCGAAGAAATCTTGGGGGAAACGGGCAGCGACAGACGAGCCGACCTGGAAGAAGAGGAAAATAGCGACGGCCGCTCCCCACAAACCAGGCGGTATATCACTAGGCGACGACTAGACCACTCATCCATGGAGGGTCGTGGTGATTGAGTGGTCTGATGACGACGAAAATATAGTTCCCCCTCCCCCGAGCATGCAAACAACTTCACGCAGAACACGCATGGAGGAGCAACCAAGGGGAAGCGACGAAGTCCCCGAGCAGTAGGCAACAAAAATCCCCGCGGAGCAAGCGACGGGAGTCCCCGAGCATCAGGCAGAGCTAAACCCGGTGGTACAGGTGGAGCAAACACTAGAACAACAGGCGGAGCAGAGGCCAACTGTAGACAAGGACAGACCTCCACCCGATAACACGAGGGTCGACCCCACAGCTGCACCTGGAGATTCAAACAGGCCTCGCTGATTCAAAAAAGTACACTAGCAGACCAAATGGTAAGTAACCTCGCATTGTTGTTGTTTTGCTATTTGATCTTAGTTTTTTAAGCGATTGACCAAATGTTCTGATGCAGCGCAAGGCACATGGAGGATCCGAAATCACCCGCCTAGACTGACGAGCAGCCTCGAGCTAATCCCAAGGTGGAGGTAGCGCCTGCCGCCCCCGTGTTAGGGTACCCTAGTGCTCGGCGACTGGTGGAACAAACAACAACTGCTACAGGTGGAGTTGGAGACGGTGAGGGGCCGGCATCAGTAGAGGCTAGCTCGGCAACAATGCCCGAAGCAACATCGGGTAGCGCCGGACCTTCGGGAGCTAAAACTGTAGTTGCCAGCGAAGCAGTAGAGTCTAGGTCGGCAAGACTAGGGATGCCCGATGAGCTAACGATGCCCTCTGAGGGGTCGCATGTCTTGCTCAGACCCACTGTCCGGCCATAGAGCCCCCTGCGGTGACCCCTACTGCTGTGGAAGAGGAGGACGAGGTCGAGGAGATCGTTCATGATGAGCCTCGAACCCAATCCATCCGAATCCTTCGCAAGCGCAGTGACGAAGTGGTAGTTGTCGAGGAAGAGGACACCCCTAGAGAAATGAGGAGGCTGAAATCCGCCCTCGGCGGAGTAGTAAAACAAATCGAGGTTAATATTGAATCTCGAATATTCTTCATTGACATTGTTGGTGTCCTTCTATCATTGTCATTGTGCATTTCCAAGGGATAACTCGAACTGCCGAGCACCATTACTAGTTGATTAAGAGGATGGAGCCCCTCACCGAGGAGAACAAAAAACTCAAGGAGGCGATGAACCTCTCGGAGAAGAACATTCAAAGGGCCCAGCGCGAGCGAGACCTTGCTGAGTCCAACACACGGGACCTAGAATACCAGAATGGGGTCCTGTCTGAACACCTGGCGACTACGAAAGAACAACTTCGGAGCAAGTCCGAGCAGCTGATCACTGCCTCTACACAACTTAAAGATGCTTCCGAGCAATTGGAAAAGCTACAAAAAGTCTCTGAGGAGAAGAAAGGTACATACGATCCACAAAAATGTCTCGCATAGTTGGATATGATTACTTTTGGTGATGAATGATGTACTTGTAGAACAAGACATGGAGCTCGGTCAACTATGCCAGGCCCTCGAGCAACTCCGGGAGGAGAAAGCAAAGAAGACAGGGCGAGCGAACAAACTGACCGAGGAGCTAGACGGTGAGTACCCCATGGTCAGGTTTTCTGCTGAGGTAATTGTCTTCCCTGATGGAACTTCAAAATGCATGCAGACTACCATCGGAGGGTCAAGGCACAATTCGATGTGCTGGAGCAAGACGCCCGCACCCAGAAGAACAAATTTGACGCCTAGTTGTCGGAATCAAACCAGTGCTCGACTGCATCGAACCGGAAACTGCTCCTCATCCTGACGGCAGGCCACCTCGCCTAGATATCATCATCAAAAGATGCAAGATAGCGTGGGAAAGCTTTAAGAGCTTCAACCGCGATGCCATTGTTTCCGCCGCTACCCACGCCCTCGCTGTTGTTCGATCCCACTATCCAGCCACTGACCTGGAGGCGATAGGGGGCGGGTACACCGAAGGGCTGAGCGAAGCAGAGACCCAGTGGCTTGAAGATGAGGTGGAGGACGTGGTGAAAAAGTTGGCCGGCGATATATACCTGTTTGGAGAGAATGATGGTAGTGGCGAAACACAATGATCTCCTCGGTGGACATCATCTGTAATATCTTGATAGTATAGTTAAAATGCGCGAAAGCACAAGAAACAATTATTCGTCGAATAAATGCTATAAGGTGCATGTATATGTAACATATGCAGTTTGCTTGCAGTTCAACGAAATAATCTTCGAAGTTTCAAACCTGACGCAATTATGCGTAGTTCAATTAACATCTGACCAGTTGGTCTGCTACTGATTCCTATGGCCTTGGCCAGCCCATAGTCCATAACATCGAGCGCGGAGCCCGTACACGTGTAGGAGTAACAGACATGACCTAGGAACTGCAGTCGACCACCCATGACATAGAGCACAGAGCCCGTGGCACGTTTAGGGAAAAATTGGTAGCTGAGTCTTTTCCATAAAAAACTGCGTTGATCGTGTTCTGGTCGGTAGTTGTTATACGAACTTGGAGATAAAGGCAACACAAGCGGTGCCCGAACAATGTATTCTATGTTGAACTCTTGGCCTTGGCTGACCCATAATCCATAACATCGAGCGTGGAGCCCGTAGACATGTAGGAAAAATAGGTGTGACCAAGGGACCGCAGCCGACCACCCATAACATAGAGCGCGGAGCCCGTAGCACGTGTAGGGAGGAATCGGAAACTGTGTCATCTTCGAAGAGAACAGAATTGAAAAAAATTTGCTCTACGATCAAAGAATGTTTTCGCTATATGGAAAAAAATGCTCGGTGATTTGGAAAAATCGAGTTCAGCGATTTGGAGAAATCATGTTTGGTGATTTGGAGAAATTGTATTCGGCGTTTTGGAGAAATCGTGTTCGGCATTTTCGAGAAATCGTGTTCGGTGATTTGGAGAAATCGTTCGGTGATTTGGAGAAATCGTGTTCGGCGATTTGGAGAAAACGTGTTCGGCGATTTGGAGAAAAAGTGTTCGACATTTTGGAGAAATCGTGTTCGGCGATTTGGAGAAAACGTGTTCGGCGTTTTGGAGAAATCGTGTTCGGCGATTTGTAGAAAACGTGTTCGGCGTTTTGGAGAAATCGTGTTTGGCAATTTGGAAAAAAACGTGTTCGGCGTTTTGGAGAAAACGTGGTCGGTGTGGTTACAGCGATTACGTACTGGAGTTCGTTATGAAGTAGCATATGGCTCGGCGACCATAAGTAGTTGTTAATCCATAATAGAGACAAAACAGAGACAAGTTATGGAGACCAAAGAACATTACTTAATACAAATTTGTAGAGTATATATCTGTTGTGTTTCAAGGATAGAAACGTATAAGGTGTTCGATGTTCCATGAGTTGGGAACATCGACTCCTTCTAAGTCACTTAGGCGATAAGAACCTGGCCGAGTAACCTCTTTGACGATATAAGGCCCTTCCCAGGGGGAAGAGAGCTTGTGCAAACTGTCAGTCTTTTGTTTTCTACAGAGAACGAGATCACCAATAGCAAATGAACGACCTTTGATGTTTTGGTTGTAGTACCTCCACAAGCCTTACAGATACTTAGCTGTACGGACATAGGTTATTAGGCGCTCTTCCTCGGCTCTCTCGACATCCTCAGACCGAACAGCCTCGGCCTGCTCTTCATCATAGTTTTCCACTCTAGGTGCTCGGAAAGTAACATCCGCTGGTAATATGGCTTCTGAGCCATAGACCAAAAAGTATGGAGTAACGCCGGTGTTGCGACTAGATTGAGTACGCAGTCCCCAGACTACAGCTGAAATTTCCTTGAGCCATCTGCCCGGGTGCTTTTCTTCTTTCTGATACAATCGTTTTTAGGGCATCAAGGATCATACCGTTCGCCCGTTTGACTTGACCGTTGGCTCTTGGATGGGCAACAGAAACATATTTGACGGAGATGCAATGGTCTTCGCAGAAGTCCCAGAAGTGATGTCTAGTAAACGTAGTTCCGAGATCGGTGATGATGCTGTTTGGTAGACCAAACCTATGGATGATATCTTCAAAGAGCTCAACTGCCTTTTTTGCAGTAGCTGAGATGAGCGGTTTATATTCAATCCACTTGGAGAACTTGTCAATGGCAACATACACGTACCGGAAACCACCTGGTGCTGGCTTGAAAGGCCCAATCATGTCCAGTCCTTAGCATGCAAAGGGCCAGGAAGCTAGGATGGTTTGTAGCTCTTGCGCCAGTATGTGTATTTGCTTAGCGAAGAATTGGCATCCTTCACAACATCGAACGAGATCTTCTGCATTAGTGATGGCTGTGGGCCAATAAAAACCTACTCGGAAAGCCTTGCCGACCAATGTTCTCGAGGCCGCATGGTTGCCGTAGGAACTAGAGTGAATTTCAAGAAGCAGCTTCGCTCCCTCCTCTTGGGTGATGCATTTCTATAGTATCCCTTCCTTGACACTTTTCCTCATCAAGCTATCGTCCACCAGCACGTAAAGCTTGCTCCGACGAACTAGGCATTTAGTTTCAGTCTTGTCTGCGGGTACCTCAGTGCTGGTGAGGTACTTGATGAATTGCTCCCTCCAATCGGCGACCGGCGAAGGTACCACAAGTACCAACTGCTCGGTAGGGGGAACTTCTTCAACTTCCTTATCTTCTTTGATGGATGGTGCCAGGAGATCTTGAATAAAAACCCCTGGCGGGATCGCGGCACGAGAAGAACCGAGCTTGGATAAGTGATCGGCGAGTTGATTTTGGTCACGTACCACATGGTGATACTCGATACCATAGAATTTTCCTTCAAACTTTCTGATTTCAGCGCAGTAAGCATCCATCTTCTTGCTAGAATAGGACCAGTCTTTGTTGAGCTAGTTGATAACCAATGCGGAGTCCCCGTACACTATTAGGCATTTGATGCCGAGCTCGATGGTTATACGAAGACCATGGAGACATGCTTCATATTCCGTGGCGTTGTTGGAGACCGGAAAATGTATCCGAAGAACATAACATAGCTTATCCTTGGTCGGCATAATGAACAGAATGCCTGCACCAGCACTGTTGATGTTTAGGGCGTCGTCAAAGTACATCACCCAGTGTTCGAGGCAAGCAACAGCGATGGGCCCTTGGATCTTGGTCCATTCAGCGACGAAGTCAGTGAGCGCATGTGACTTAATGGTAGGTCTGCTTCTAAATTCAATGGAATAGGTGCTGAGCTCAACAGCCCATTTAATGATACGGCCATTAGCTTCTTTGTTGCGAAGAATGTCCCCCAAGGGGAACTCAGTGACCACGGCGATCTTGTAGTATTCGAAGTAATGTCAGAGCTTGCGCGACGTAATCAGAATTGCATATAACAACTTTTGTACCTGAGGATAACGAGTTTTTGGCTCATTAAGTACTTCACTAATAAAGTAGACCAGACGTTGCACCTTGTAAGCATGCCCGGCTTCCTCGCATTCAACGACGATAGTTGTGCTCACAACATGAGAAGTGGCGGCGATGTATATTAGTAGAGTCTCATCTGGCCTTGGCGCTATCATGATCGGCGGCTTTGTTAAGAACAACTTGAGCTGCCCAAAAGCTGAGTCTGCCTCCTCTGACCAAGAAAAGTGCTTGGAGGCCTTGAGGAGCTTGAAGAAAGGTAGCCCTTTTTTGCTGAGGCATGATATGAAGCGGCTTAAAGCAGCCATGCAACCTGTAAGCTTTTGTATATCCTTGACACATGTTGGCCGTTTCATATTGGTGATGGTGGAGACCTTATCAGGATTAGGCTTGATGCCTCGAGCACTGACGATGTAGCCCAATAGTATACTAGATGGAACTCCAAAGATGCACTTTGAAGGGTTCAGCTTCCATCGGTACTTGTTCAGATTGGTGAAGGTTTCTTTGAGGTCGACGATAAGGTTGTCGGCTGTCTTGGTTTTGACGACCACATCATCGATGTAGGCTTCGACGTTGCGGCTGATCTACTGGTCGAGGCACATCTGAATGGCCCTTTGATAGGTAGCCCCGGTGTTCTTGAGTCCGAAGGACATAGTTTTGTAGCAGTATGCACTGAAAGGTGTAATGAATGATGTCTTTATCTAGTCTTCTTCCTTGAGGGAGATCTGATGATAGCCGGAGTAACAGTCAAGGAAAGAGAGTAGTTTGCAGTCAGTGGTAGAGTCTACAACCTCGTCTATCCGAGGCAAGTCGAAGGGGTCTTTAGGGCAGTGTTTGTTAAGATCAGTATAATCAATGCACATTCTCCATTCTTTATTCTTTTTTCGAATGAGAACAGAGTTTGCTAACCAATCTGGATGATACACTTCTTTTATAAACCTGGCAGCTAAGAGCCATTTTATTTCTACCCTAATAGCCTCCTTCTTGTCTAGCGCAAATCGGCAGAGTTTCTGCTTGATCGGTTTGGCGGTCAGCGAGACATTCAAGGAGTGCTCGATCTTCTCCCATGGTACCCCCAGCATGTTTGTAGGTTTCCAAGCAAACACATCGGCGTTGGCACGTAGGAAGGAGACGAGCGTGCCTTCCTATTTGGGGTCAAGGTGAGCCCCAATCTTTACAGTCTTGGAGGCGTCATCGAGGCCGAGGCTAACCTCCTTGATTTCCTTGGACTTGGCAGAGGTGTGGGGAAGCTCTAGCTCTAGAATCTCCATGTCTTCAGCGGGTACTGTCTTGGTGTCGGCGACCACGCTAGCCATCTGGATGGAGAGGTTGGTGGCTTCGGCAAGAGCAAGACTCTCTGTCTCGTAGGCGTAGGCAACAGAAAGGTTGGCCCATAGAGCCAGGACTCCTATAGGCAAAGGCATCTTCAACACCAGATACGCGTAGTGTGGTACAGCCATGAATTTGGCCAGAGCTGGCTGGCCAAGTATGGCATGGTAGGCGGTGTCGAAGTCGGTGACGTAGAAGTTGATATGTTCGACGCCATAGTTGCTTGTCATGCCAAACTATACTGGTAGGGTGATCTCTCCAAGTGGTCTGGATGCCCTTCTAGGTACCACACCATAGAAGGAGGAGTCCGAGGGTGTGAGTTCTTATATCGCGAGGCCCAACTCCCTTAGGGCTCCGGCAAAGAGTAGGTTCAAAGCACTGCCACCATCAACAAGGACTTTTCTGAAGAGCACCTTCTGGATAGTTGCATCGAGGATGAGGGAGAAACGCCCCATATATGGTATGTCTACCCACTGGTCGGCCCTGCTGAAGGTGATGGGGACCTCGAACCATGGGCAATAGCTAGGGTCGGCGGTAGTTTCTTCTGAAGTGACGGCGAGCACTCGTCGAGCAGCAAGCTTCCGTTACCTTCGACTCTCAGTGGAGGCGAGGCCCCCAAAGATGGTGGTGACCACCTTATCATGGTCCTGAAAGGCGTTGTTGTTGTTCCCAGGCGGTCGGCGACCTTTGGCTCCATTGTTGGCGTCGTCGTCGAGCCTCTTGTCCTACAACTCCTTGGCTAGACCAATGCAGTCCTTCATCTTGTGTTTGGCATTCTTGTGAAGAGGGCACGGGCCATCGAGTATCTTTTGGTACTACTCGTCGTAGTTACGCTTGGCGCGAGGTTGACTAACGGCGACGAAGATGTGTTTTGGCCGGCGGCAGCGATTTTGACCAGGCCTGTGTCCTCCTGTTCGATCATGGCCGCTATCGCGATGATAGCTGCGGTCGTCGGGATGACGGTCGCTGTGAAGTCGGTCATCGGGGCGATCGTCATATCGGTGAGGTGGTCGCTGAGTGCCTGCATCCTCATTGAAGCACACCACGGCTTCCTCTGCATCGGCGTACTGGTTGGAGATAGTTATCATTTTGCCGATACCGGTCGGCGGCTTACGGTTGAATTTGGAGCGAAGCTCATGATGGTGGAGTCCTCGGATAAAGGCGGTGGTGACTTTGGCTTCTGTGATGTTGGGGGTAGAGTTCCTCATCTCGGAGAAACGCTGGATGTAGCTGTGGAGGAGCTCGGATGGCTTCTGATTGATGCGGCTGAGATCATGCTTCGTGCCGGGTCAAGTACACGTGGCCATATAGTTGTCGGTGAACACTTTCTTCAACTCTTCCCACAAGCCGATGGAGTCCAGCGCAAGGTTGGTGAACCAGCTCATGGTGGGTGGCGTGAGCATGATGGGGAGATAATTTGCCATGACGCTGGTGTCTCCTCCCATGGCACGGACGGCAGTGGCATAAGCCTGCAGCCACTGAGTTGGGTTCATTCTTCCTTCGTAGGGATCGACCCCAGTGATCTTAAAACCATGGGGCCATCGAAGCATTCAGAGTGCCCTTGTGAAATCTAGAGGCCCCTCAGGATTGTCGACACCATAATCTATGGTGTTGTGGTCAGGGATAGGCTCGAGGGTTGAGTCCGGGTTGCCGTACTCCCTTTTGTAATCCTGGTGGTGACGTACTTTGTCTTCATGGCGACCAAAGCGACGTTGCTCGATACGCTGCTGCACATCTTGGAGGTTGCTAAGATGTACTCTAGCATCCTGTTCGACCTCCTAGTCATGTTGGTGATGGTGTTCGGCGTGATGCCCCCTAGGCCCCCCTTGGAGAGGTAGCGACTGGTCGGTGAAACAACTTTGACTTGGGTGGCGATTGGACCTCGGCGCAGCTGATTGGTGAATCATGCTTGTAGAGCACGAAGGTCTCTGATCCTCGTGGATCTCATTGACCTGACAGTGAGCCGCTTTAAGCATGGCGGCGATCTTGGCGAGCTCGGGCATTTGAGGGAAACGAGCAAACTCGTTGGCGGCCACTGCCAAATTGGCGCTTGGAGTCTTGAAGACATCGTGGCCGTTGATGTGGAGAAATTCTTCGTCGAGGTTGCGGTAGAGCGGGAGCGGTCTTCCTTGAGAGTCAAGCCAATTATTCCGAGCAGCCTCAGCCCTCACAATGGCTGCCTCATTTTCTCGCCACTACATGCGGTTGACATTTTGGTTCTCCCGAGCAACGTGCTCCTCCTCGGTTTTGTCATTCCAAGGAGGGCTATCGATGCTGACGTTGAAGATCACACCACCCTGGAAGGGTGGAAGGAGAAATTGATCAGAGAAGGTTTCAGCGAGGGTCTCCGTAGAGCCCTAAGACTTGGAGCCTGGAGTTTCTTCTAGGATGGTCTAGAGGTGCGCCCCAGGGCTCCAGCCTAAGTGTAGCGTGTTGACAAATGGCGGGAGCTGGAGGGCGACCTGATCGATGAGTTTGCCCCTTAGGGTGTGATGGTAAGCGGCGGCGGTGTTGGAGAATCTGAAGGGTAGGGCCGTAGCCCCTACAGTTTGCCAAGCACCCTCCGATAGATCTAGATCAGAGGGTGGTCGGCACTGAACCAGAGTGTCCAGTGTCGATTCAGCGATGGAGAGACAATCGGCGAGCTTTAGTCCGACCCGATCGATGGATTCGATTAGATCGTCATTGTTGATTGACCTCCTCTGGTAGCGAGGAAGCGGACGACGAGATGTTGCCGAAAGAGACCTTGGAATCGCCTCTGAGATCAGATCTGCAGTTGCAGGTGCAGGGGTGACCGGCGCAGAACCGATCTGCTCTAGCTCGAGGAGCTCTCCAACTCCATCAGCATTGATGACCCATGAGATGGATCCAACCGTGAAGATCTGGCCGGGCTACGGAGGGGCCGAAGAGCCTATGGAAAAAGCCATCTTGTTCGACAAGGAAATAGCACGCACACCCCTACCTGGCGCGCCAACTATCGACAGAATAACATCGGCAGTCCTCCGAGGGGTTTCCCACGAAGGTAGATTGATAGGTAGAGGAGCGCGAGATCAAGAACAAGAAGGCAATAGAGACACATGAGTTAGACAAGTTCAGGCTATCAGTATGACGTAATACCCTACTCCTGTGGTCTGTTGGTTTGTATTAGCTATCGTATGATATGTTGTGATTTTAGAGGGGGTCCCTGCCCACCTTATATAGTCTGGGAGGCAGGGTTACAAGTCGGTTAGATCTAAGAGATAACTAGAAAGTAATAACTAATTACAGGAATCTTGGGATCATACATATCCTAATAGATCTTGTATTATCTTCAGGATATCTTCCCGATGTCTTGCGAAAGGCGCCGAGCAGAGTTGTGCCTTGCAAGGCTTCTTCTTGTAGGCTGGGCCACCCCTAGGGGCATAGCCCATGTGGTCTGCCATGGGTATCTAGGGTTGTACACCCCACATAGGTGTAGTTGGGGACGGCCATGAACTTCGCGTAACACGGTCGCCCCAAAATGGTGTGGTAGACTGGGGGAACCCGACTACCTCGAAGGTGAAGGTCTTTGTCCTACAGTTGGATAGATTCCTAAAGGTGATGGGTAGGTTGATCTGCCCGATCGGTATGGCTTGCTTTCCTAGCATGATACCGTGGAAAGGCGCCCTGGTCGGCCGGATGCATGATCAGTTGATGCCCGTGGCATCAAGCGTCTCAGCATACATGATGTTGTGGCTGCTACCCCCATCCATCAGTACCTTGGTGAGCCGCTTCATGCCAACGATAGGGTCGACCACGAGTGGGTACCTACCTGGGTGTGTGACGCTATCTAGGTGGTCGGATAGGTTGAAGGTTATGGGAGACCCTAACCATTTAAGGAAAGCGGGAGGAGCGGGCTCTGCTTCGTAGACCTCTCAGCACATGAGCTTCTGTCGGCGCTTGGAGTCGTATGCCTCCGGCCCATCGAAGATCATTAGGTAGCCATCCAATGATGGAAAGCCGCCATCCTTCTCTCCAGCAGCATCAGCTTCTGCCTTGGGGTTCTTCTTCTGCTCCCATTTCTTGGAGCCACTGGTGAAGAAGTGCTTCATGAGGGAGCAGTCCTTGTACATGTGCTTGATGAGGAAGGCATGGTTTGGGCATGGCCCCTCAAGTAGCTTGTCAAAGTGATCGGGGTTGCCCATGGCTGTCGCTCGTCTAGCTTTTTGCTCAGCGGCGGCCATGAGAGTGCCCCCATGCCCTTTCTAGTTCTTCTTCTTATTTGAACAGTCGGAGGGGCCTTCGTCTGCGTCCTCATTCTGCTTCGCCTTGCCTCTGGAGCAATAAAAAATTGCTCCAACCACTTCCTCGCAAGAAGCGTGGCTGGTCATGATGTCGAGGAGTTCCTTGGTAGTTCATGGGCCCTTACATCCCAACTTATGGACTAGGGACTCACAGGTGGTCCCTGATAGGAAGGCTCCAATGATGTCAGCATTGGTGACATTGGGGAGCTCGTTGCACTACTGGGAGAAGTGTTGGATGTACTCATGAAGAGTCTCTCCCGACTTCTCTCGGTAGTTCTTCAAGTCCTAGGGGTTCCTAGGGTGCGTGTAAGTGCCCTGGAAATTCCCCATGAAGATTTGTTTCAGGTCCGCCCAACTCTGAATGCAGTTGGGCGGAAGATGCTCCAGCCATGTTCATGCCGAGTTGGCTAGGAATAGGGGTAGATTGCAGATGATGAAGTCATCATGGACCATACCGCTAGCCTGGTAGGTGAGCTGGTAGTCCTCGAGCCACAAGCTAGGGTTCATTTCCTTAGAGTATTTCATGACGTTAGTCAACAGGCGGTATCAGGGTGGGAGCACCGCCTTAAGGATATGCCAAATGAAAGCCTAGGGCCTCGTTGGTTTGGGGCTATGACTTCAGTACTCTTCGCGGTCATAGCACCCACCACGGCAAGGGTGGTAGCTGCGGCTGGCCCCCTCTCCCACATCATCGTGGGTACGCCTACAGGCATCAAGCGTGTCGCATGTGTCATGGTTACGGCCAAGGCGCTCATGCACCGGAACCACGATGCGTGGCCTACCACCTTGTGGTGCCTGGTGGATTGATGCATCCTTGTCAGGTCGCTCTGAGGGCATGTGCTAGCTTGAATTGAGCTCACATCGCTAAGATAGCGAGCTCTTGGCCTGTTGCGCCGCTGCTCGCATGAGCAGCATGCGAATCTCACGGTGGGTCCATCGATCCTCGGGCATCGCAGGCTCTAGAAGCCCCTTGAGAAAGGCTGTCACAGCAGCGATGTTCTGGCTTGCTCGAGCAAAGTGTGGGAGGGCTTCATCATCCTCGATGATCCTCTGGTTCATGTTGTGGGCCATGGCGTGTGCGCGCCCACCATCTCCGTGGCGCTCGATCTTGCGATCAAGCTCCACGCATTCCTGCTCGAGCTGGAGTCATGCTTCCTCAAGCTCTCGATGTTGGGCCTTTAGCTGCTCCACCCGCAGGTGGAGTGGGGCCCCTGCCTTGCCCTCGACCTCGTCGTCAAGCTCATTCATTAGGGAAGCCTCCTCCTTGTGGATGCTTTCAATGTGTCCCTCGGGGGTACCTATCATGAAGCATTCACAAGAGGGGTGATGGCTCCCCCTTCTAGAGTCAGAGCCAGACGGCGACTCTGGCTCCTCTACGAGGAGGTCATGGAAAGATTCCACAACATGTTTGATCACCCTCACAAACTCGTCATTCATGGGGGATGGGATCATGCATTGCGCCACAAGGTGGCCAACGGTCTCTACAGCGTTGTGGAGATCGAACGGGAGCACTATTGGGGCACTCCAGATGAGGTATTCTAGGGAGAGCGGCTCTCCCCTAGTAAGTTGTGCCATGACATTAGCAAAAGAGAAGGTGAGGTGGCGTTGGTCCTCCCAGGATGGCTGGGGTCCTAGGAAGATGCCAAGCTGACGCTCCAACCTCCCATAGTCGAAGTTGAGGAGCTAGCTGCTCCTAGGGCGCGGGCCTCCGATGCATGTAGCCATAGCTCCTCAAGCGCCTCGACAATCGCGTCGAGGCCGATAGAGTGGAGAGGCTGAATGATGATGGGTGCCCACGCCAGCTCTCCCTCCGTTGTGATGTTGAAGTTTAGGTCCCCAAAGCACACGTGCGCGCCCGAGAGTGAGGTGATGTCATGACTAGCCATCCAAAGCCCGGTGTTGATGTCGAAACACGCAAAAGGCCCCTACCTGGCGCGCCAGCTATCATTGTTTCGAGTAAACACCAATGAGTAAATTTGTATATTGCGCATCTAGCCTAGATGGTGTGGACACAAAAATTATACTTGTTTGGGCCGAATGTCCCTATGTCTAGTTTTGGGCTGCTCGTGTTACCAGCACTGAGTTTGTAGTAGGGGGTTACAAACTGGCGAGAGAGGGACAGGTCCCTAGTCTCTGGTGGAAAGAACGAATGGGTACCGAGAGCTTGGTCGCTGCTCAGCTATGTGTTTGATGTTTGAAGCTAGTGCTCTTGGTCTAATGCGATGCGGTGAACCGATGCCGCGATGGATCATTTGTTCGATGCCCCTTAGTGGGACACCTTGCTTTCCCTTTTATAGGCCAAGGGAAAGCAGGGGTTATAGTGGAGGGGAAGAGGGGAAAAGAAAGAGAAGTAAGGCTTCCAAGGGTGTGCCGTCCTCCTCTTCGTGTGGGTCCCACTGACCCTGTAGATCGTGGTGGCAACGGCGTCGCACCCGGGTCCTATTGGCCGCTGCAGCATACATGCGGGTGTTGTGCGCCGTTCTTGTCTTACATCCCATCCGAGCAGATGGAATGGTCAAAGGGTCCCCTGATAGAGGCCATATGGGGGGCTGGCGATATAGTGCCCGTCAACTGATGCCAGTTGACTAACGTTGGACGGTGGTCAGCCTAGGAGTTGGCAGCACAGTGCTAGCCTATTGACGCGATAGGTGACGTGAGTCTCCCAGCATGGCACGATGCGATCGCCAGTCGTATTAGGATGCACCCGAGATGTGCTCTCGGGTGTGCGCCTCCATGCCGTAGTGGTTGAAATGGTTCGGGTGCCACCATGGGGCCACTCCTTTTGTTCAGTAGCAAATCTGACCCCTAGGGAATGGGCAAGGCGAAAATTTTGCCCTAGGGGCCGGGCAAGACAGAATTCGACCCTCGGGGGTCAGACAAGTCGGAGTCCACACCTTGGGGTCGAACAAGGCAGAAACCTCATCCTCGAGGTTGGATGAGGTGTGGCCCGACCCCTAGGGTCGGACGAGGTGGAAACCTCATCCTCAGAGTTGGACAAGGTGTGGCCTGACCCTTAGGGGTCAGACGGGGTGGAAACATCATCCTCGAAGTTGGATGAGGTGTGGTCCAGCCCCTAGGGTTCGAACGAGGCGGTAGTTGCATACTTAACCACTGGATGAGGCGACATGACGCTCATTAATCCTTTGGCTCAGATACCCGGATATAGGTATCCGACAATCGTATATATATATATATATATATATATATATATATATATATATATATATATATATATATATATATATATATATATATATATGTTGTGCATTTATGTTACAGGAAAATTTTGTGGAAACCACATGCATATATATATGTGCCCTATGAGTTCTACTAGTGCAGGTTCGAGTAGCTGCTATGCTTAAGCTATCGGTAGTGTGAGTAACCTGTCGTTACCCACAATAGGTGATTATTATTACTCGCATAATAAAACGATGAAAAGAAAATGGAGACCGAGCAGGGATATGGTATGGGTATTGGTGGGTGTAACAAGTTGTGTACCACGGCCATGGGGCTTAGCTTGGTTACATTGTTTTCCCTGTCCATGTCGATTGAGGACCGTCTGTTGCTGTGGATGGTAGTCAGGTCACCAACTTATAATCCTAAGCACATACTTGTTTATTAGAGCGGGAAGGCTCGCTGCGCTCTTATCATGGGTTTTGGCTCTTTCCGGACTGACTGATTGAAGGCGGTGAAAGGTGGAGGTCTAAGCACCATACTGAGACCGGGTCTCAAGTGTGGGGGCTTGGAGTCCAAGTTTGGATGGGGACCTGGACCCCTCAACAGGAGTGGAATGGGTTGATCTCGTTTGTGCCTGGGGTACAAGCAGGGCGTGTGTTTTAGGGTACCTAGCTAGGATACATTGGTTCGGGAATCGTTGTTTCTGTGAGACGGTATGACTGGGTTATGGTCTAGCACCTTATTAAAAACTAGAAGATGAAAGGTGGTAAAATGGTTCTGATTGCTCAACTTTTGCTTGAAGGTAGAACAGGTGCTTACCTAGAATGGTTAGCTAAAAAAGTAATCATGATTGCTAATAAAACTTGACCTTAAGGATGCACTATTAGTAATGCTTTTCGTAAACAAAAGAAAAATAGCAAACCATATTGCCTATCATATCCTTGAGTGTTAGGAAAATATTCCCACTAGTCGGGTAAGTCTTGCGAGTACATCGTGTACTCAGGATTTATTTTACCCTATTGCAAGTGTAGCTTGAGGAGTTAGCTCTTGTGTGGAGGATTCTTCTGGTGGGCACAAATGGATCCGTGTATCGTTTCTGCTAGATGATTATTACATTCCACTATTTAATTATCGTACTCTAAACTCTAACATTGTAATAAATAATTTCCAAGACTCTGTGTTGTATGAAATGGACTAAGTATTGTATGCTTGTACTCATTATTGGATCCTAGAAGTAAAATGTGGAATGTTTTGAGTTTTTTCTTTGGGTGTGCTCGACGGGACTACCCATTTTAGCCCATTTTTGGGGCGCTTAGTGTCTAGTGGAAGACGAGCACCTCTAAAAGTGTGTTATTCTATGCGGTTCTGCCATAGGTGGTATCAGAGCCAATAATAAGTCTACGGGTTTAAGAACTCTTTTCAAAAACCTAAAATTTGAACAACAAAAACTTTGCAAAAAATAGGATGCGATAAATTACGTAAATAAGTATAAGCCCTAGCAATATGGTCTATCTAGGATAGTGGCACTAGTTTTATCTAATTAATTTTTGTAGGTACTCTAACATACGCTGTGTAAGAATTGTTTAGCATCCAGGAAGTGAGTGTGCGCCGTGCCAAAATTTTATATGAATGCCGCTATTGTTTACACCAAAATTTGGAAGGAGAGTCATAGGGACCCAGAAGCTCCTAGGATCGTATCATCAAGGGATCAGTTGCGGATGGATCAGAAACAGCTGATTCAGATGCAAAATCTAAGAATCGGCTTTCTTCGGACAGCACCAGCAGATAACGATGGAGGCTACGCTCGATGCCAGAACAAAAATGTGTTGGACTCTACAAAAAGAGAAAGATTAGAGTCCAAGTTATCTTAAATTAGGAATGTTTTCATTATGCCAAAGATTGTATTAAGTCATACTCGAGTAGGGTTCGTTTTTGGCTCCAGGTATAAATACCAAACCCCGGCTATTGTAGAAGACTACCAATCAATCAAATGCAAGTCAATTACTTTTTTCGGCTCCGGCCACCCCTTAGGAGTAGGAGTAGAGTAGATCTCGATGAGTTCTTTGGCAAGTATGGCTGCATCGATCTGGTCGACCTCCACTGCTTGTTGTAAGTACCGTCATGGTTTATACGTCTGTTTGTATGGCTGCATCGATCCGGTTGACCCCCACTGTGGCTCTGGTATAAGCTAGTTATCGACTCTTGCCTAATTCAAGTATGGCCTATGTGATTCTACCTCACACCCCACTGCTTGAATTGGATCAAGGTCAAGTTATCGGCTCTATCTTAGAGTGGCAATCTCTAATAGATTCATTAAGTTACCGATATTGCTTATTGCTTTCTAATTACAGCAATATCACTCTGCCCGATTGAGATTAATCTGGATCGGCCTTATATCTTGTTTAACTCATCGTTCGCTAATCTAGAACTGATCTAATATGCATCTTAAGCGATGAGTTATGTTTTTATCGACTGTTTTGCGTCAATCTTAATCGTGCATAGCGTGCGGTTAAGGCATGTTCGATCTTGAGTAGATCTATCGGTTAGCGAGAACCATTTCATGGCCCATCATCATGGCCTGTGGGATTCTGCCTCTCACCCCACTATTGGCACCGTGGAGTGGGGATCGTTGGTTGATAGACCCGTTCCTGAGAAGGCATGACCTTAACTGTGCGCTATGCCTGAATCAGCTATTTAGCCAATATCGAATGCTTTCACGAACAGTTCACATCACGAGATCATTGAAGTAGGGATAAGTTGAAAGATGTGTTAGCCCCATGATCTAGTTATTATATTATGATCTACATGATTCTGCCTCATGCCCCACTGATATTAGTGATGAGTTAGGGTCATCGAGTCTATTGTTGTTTCTACGGCCTACATGACTCTGCCTCATGCCCCACTGGTCATGGTGATAGATGAGATCTAACATGTTTATTAGATTTATCTTTATTAAAAGATTAAGTGATGTTGAATTGTTTCTTTATAAGGAGTTCAGTTACTCGTAATCATTGGCTCAGTATGGACCGATCATCATTGATATCTTATTGCCATTGATTAATATTCGTTTAAATGATGTTTATCCTGAATGATAATCGATTCTCTTCACACGACCCCATGAGCTCTAACTAACTTATTCTCATGAATATACTGGAATCGGCTATTTAGCCGATTTCCTTTCATATCAGCTCTCACAGCCGTACATTCGGAACTGTCTGGCAACACCGGCAAGTTCCGCCCTTAATTACTGATGAACTTTCTCTCCTTGTCAAATGTAGGGTCAAATTGACTAGCATGCCTCGGGAGGATTTCGTAGGATCGACCACCCCTGCACTGAAGCTAGGCGGATCTGCTCATCTAGTGGACCCTTCCGGCTTGCTGCGTGTGTCCTCAGCACAGAATGACATTCTGTGTCGACAGCTATATTCTGGCTTGAGTGAATGAATAGGTCAATGCATGCATCATGATGAAAGAATCTTGGTTAAGCTAAACTCCCCCACACATGTAATTTTTGGGGTAGTGAATTTGTAGCAGAACCATCCAATTTATAAGAGTACAAGTACAATAACAGACGGCAAGCGGTCGCACTATCATACTTGAGCCCATATAAACCCGGTAATCCATCGAGTACCACGAAGGGTCTCAATTCAACCAACATACAACCAAGATCGTACATGATTCAACATACATGTCACGCGTTACATAAAGTTCACAAATATAGTTCCATACATCAGAGTACAATTAAAAGTTATTACAAACCAAGTTCAGGTAAAATAGTAGCAAAAGCAAATAGAGTTTGAAACCAACGTCTCCATCATCGTTCAAATACAGTGCCAGCTCATGATCACAATTCCACAAAAGCATAAGAGAGGGATTAATGAGAAACGTGTTGCCTAGGGCCCTACTCTTCGTCCATGGTAGGACAGAAGCAGTTCTTACAGTAACCATGATACATTGTATTATCTGCAACAATGGGAATAAACCCTGAGTACGAGAAGGTACTCAGCTAGACTTACCCATCATAAACCAAAAAGAAAGTGACTCCAAGGATCATGCAAGGCTTTATAAGTGGAGCTAGCTTGACAACATTTAGCATGAAAAGCTACTAATTCAGTTATACATTTATAATTTGGTCATCAAGTTAATTATAGCTATTCATCTTTAGATTATCAACTAACCTGTGCCAAACATGTGGTATATCATTTCGTAGCATAACAATAATAACCATAGCCGGTGTAGTAATTCCATGTTCTTCATAACCATCATTCCATAATACACTTACTACGATGTTGGAGCTAGCCAAGTTTCTCACAGTTTGGGAGAGATGGCGATTTGAATCGATTTCAACTAGCTGGGAATTTATTCCTAACACAAACCTAGGCAGACCAGATCAACGGTAACCTTAGGTCACCTTTGGTACAACTCAGGTCCACATTTCTCGGGTTCGACCAGCGCCACATAATCAGGGACAACCAGTTGCTTGGATGTTTAGGCCCGGCCTGCCCTTGGGCTCATGTTTGGCTCCCCATACATCCTTACTACCATCCAGAGTGCGCACTTTTACAGAACAGGGCCTGGCCTAAATTGAGCTACTCGGCTTCATGGTCGAAACAAGTTATCCAGCCAGCTAAGTGAGAGGCATGCGTTCAATCTCGACAAAAGTGCCAACAACGGTACGGTCCTTAACTGGCATAGATGGAATCACATGAGTTAACCTACACATAGACTCCACGCGGCCTCCAGTTACATTACCCCATGGTTCTGTTCCACGATAGCAAATATAGCCAATCGTGCTTCGGTATCCACATATATCTCACAGGTGACAGGAAATCACCCAACTTCTACCGGTCTAAGCATGGCTAAGCATATATTCGATCCTGGATTTACACAAGGTTAAAGGTATATATATATGGACAAGGTAGTTCTATGCATCAAGTGTTTCCAATCAACTCTTATAACCTAATGCATCAAATATAAAGGACTCAAGTGATATTTTGTAAAACATGGGAGGCTTAAAATGCTCCGAGGTTTGCCTTTGATAAAAGAAGTTGGCCTATGGTCTGGGCACTTGGGTAAGTCTTCAAGAGTTTGCTCCTCTCCTTCTGGAGCTATGGCCTGAGGTGCCTCTTGTTGTTCCTCCGGCTCTTCTTCGAACTCCAACAAAGTTATCTATTCAGACCATCCTATATGCATGAGCATGGAATAAGATATCATAGATGCATATATAATGACAAGTAGCATAGGATATAGTGTGATGAAATGCATCCTCCTAAGTGTTCTCAACAGCATTGCCTAAAGGTGATAACAAGTTACATTTTCTCTTACTAAGTAGGTGCATATCTCTTCTCTAGTAACTAAACAAACACTTATGTAGATCATTATATGTACTACAAGGCAGCAGCCACTTGTTTTGATCATAACGGGAGTTATACACATCTAATTAATATGGTTGTGGACTTTCTAGAAATATTATGAAATTTCCTACCACTTTCTTTTAATCATATCAAAGTGATTCGGCAGTTATCTAGGTCCAACAATTCAATCTTTCAGATCTATCTAGAAAGCAAGCATTTCTGACAGCAGAATTCTAACAGCCATAATTCTAAAACCATAAGACCTATGACTATGAAACTTTAATACTAGATAGATAAGTAAGTTATATACAACTTTGTTATTAACAAGTTTTACAGAAAAGACAATTATCATCATGAAATTATCACCACAACAGAAACTATACATGCAGCCATCTAGTCAAATTATAAAACAATAATTAACTAGTTGCATACAACCAATTGCTTCTAAGCTTGACTAATAACATCAACAGGTCATATGAATCACAAGCACCACAAAAAATATCATGGTTAAACATAACTAATTTATTTATATTCATTTATTAATTTCCTTAGATAATAAGGGGATTTAAAGGATAAATATTTCCAATACTCAATAAATGCTGAGAAAATTACAGTAGCCTACGTATGATCCTAATAGTCTACTGTACAATTTTTGTGCCATTTGGATAAGTATAGCCACCTATACTAAAATGACAAGTTATATAGGTTTATTTTAGTAAAAATTGTTTAGCCCAATGAAAAGTGTCAAGCAACAGATTTAATATTTTTATTACTTTCCTCTTAGCACAAGAATAATGTGTAAAAATTTGCATGACCATATGTTATGTATCTTTAACCTATTTAATTTCACTAGAAATTAGCAATTAATTAAGATTAAATAGGAAGACCATATTTCAAGTATTCTTACTGTAGGTTTAATACTTTTGCTGGCTAGAGCATGTCAACACAAGACCAGCAAAATTAGAACTACAATTTTATCGTCTTCCTAGCTCAAGTTATACATTTTACAATATATAAACTAATTTAAAAAGCACTTATTTTGCTCAATTTAATTCTCCAAGAAAAATACCCTAAGTAGTAAATTTCATATTTTTTATCAAATATTACACTTCAATATGAATCTAAAAAAATTTGGTTCACCCCATTTGGATACTCCTAGCTCCAGATATGAATTTTTGAAGTTTATATTCAAATATGTGAAATTAATTCAAAAACCAACTAAACCCTAACTGCTAGGTGCACCCGGTCTATACACCCTCAAGCGGTGACCTATGGGTCCTGTAGTCAACACTGGTCCCACACGCCAGTGAGACAGAGACGGGGCATCAGCTTTGACTGGCAAGAACTCGCCATCGGCAAGGTCACCACTGATGTGTTCCCCTCCTTGTTCCGCACCTAGTGAGCTAAGTGGGTGAACCCCTAATGGTGGTTGGCTATGGCGGCGGCGCTAATGGCGGATGGCGGTGGTGCTGCGGTGGTGCACCCGTCATTTTCGGCAACGGCGTGCTCAGGCAAGGTCGGCTACAGCATCCTGGTGGTGCAGCAGAGATCTAGGGTTAGGTTGGAGCTACGGTGGAGCGGCGATGAAGCTTGGCCGCATGCGTGGCATGGTGGCGGTGAAAGCATGGTGGTGCGCAACCGCATTTCGGCGCCGGTGTGTCGGCATTGGCTCAACGGCTAGCAGCATGACCTAGACCTAACCCTAGGCTAACCCTAACAAGAGAAAGGCATGCGCGAGATGACTTGGTGGAGCACGGCCATGGCGAACACGAGCTCGGCAGAGCTCCAGCAATGGTGCAGTGGTAGTGAACTCGAACAGCGGCTTTACCTGAGCACAATTGGTACGGCTAGTGGCTTAGGAAGGTGGAGGCGGGGATGGCGGAGCAGTGTGCATGAGCAATCAGACAATGGTGCTGCGGTGGTAGCGAGCGAGCATAGTGGAGGTTGGCGGCGACGACGTGGCGCTGTGGTTCCGCTCTAGAGCGGCGTGCGGGCAAGAGAGGAGGCGAGAGTGAGAGTGAGCGGGTGCGCATGACGCGGTGCTCTTTACTGCCCGCTCTAGCCTGACGGGTAGGGCCGGTGCCAGCGTACGGCCACCACGCGGCACACGCGGCCTACGCTGGTCGACCATGATGGCTACTGTCCTGGCCGATTCAGACAGGTAAAGGAGCCGACTGACAACATGTTTTTGAACCTCCAAATCTCCCAAACCATGGTGAATTTTTGAAAACTTCATTAATACAAAGTGTAGAGCTACATGAGTACTATAAGATTGCTTAAAGGAGTTTGGCCTAATTCCCAACGATTTTCAAACTATAGTGCTCCAAAGTAAGGTACTTTGAAACTAAAAACCAGTTTAGGTCTTAGCAAAATTTTCTAAGTTACACACAACATTTTGTTGATTTTTGTGAGCTTTGTTTGACTAAGTTAGACACTGATTTAGCTCATGACCTTTAAATAAAGTTTGTTACCCTTGATGTGAACTACAACTTTTATTTAGGCCACATAGCCATGTAAAAATTCTAAGCTACTGTTGAACTTTGGTCAAACTAGCATCATGAAACTGACATTTCAAATTAAACCAACACTTAGAAGCAAAATTGGTTCATGTCATGAATACAAAAGTTGTTCCATTCACCATCCTAGATGTATCTAAGGTATTGTATCGACCTTACAACTATTTCACACATTGGTCATACATGATTACAAGCATAAGCATATATATATATAATCAACATTTCATGTGACAATGTATAAGAATGAGAGGAAATTTCATATGCTCATGTTCATGAATGCTTGGATGATGCTTGTGCTCATGAAATGCAAGTGCCAAATGCAATGCTTAACACTAGGGTGTTACAGAATTGATAGGATAATAAATGAAAAGAAATGCTTGAACTCTTAATGAAAATTAGCATGCAACAACTTAGTGGGCCTTATCATCTCTCTAGTCTTTTGTTTCTAAATATGGAGGCCTTATCCCTAATGGTGGGTTCCTATTTGTTTATAGATGAACTTGAGGTCTGGCCGTGGGAGCACCAGTGCTAGGACGGGCTGTGGTCTTGGTGAAGATCAAGGCAAAAACGGTCATGGCGATGATAACAGCAATGTCAACGGGGGGAGCCATGAGGCCCCACTCCTTGGTACCCCTCCTCTGCCACCACCACCGATGACCCATGTGGAGATGATGGCCGTGATGTTGGCTGCTCATCGTGAGTCATCTCGTGCCTTGGAGATGCTAGCATAGGCTATTGGTGGCTTCGCCCATGGAGGCTCCGGTGGCAATGGCGAGAATGGGGGTGGTGCCCATGGTCCCAAGAGGCCCTATTCCTATCAGGATTTTTTGAGGACACACCCGCCGATGTTCACATCGACTGCAGAGCCTCTAGACGTGGAGCATTGCCTTCGTATTCTAGAGCAGAAATTTCAGCTGCTCAATGTTCCTGACGAGCAGAAGGTGCGCTTTGCCGCACAGCAGCTTCTAGGATCTACCAGTGCTTGGTGGGACACTTTCAATGCTATGCAGCCCATGGACCACCATGTGACTTGGTGGGAGTTTACCACTCCTTTCCATTAGTGCTATATTCCTGCTGGTTTGCTGAACAGGAAGCTGTCTGAGTTTCTAGAGCTAAAACACAGAAATATGACGGTGATGGAGTATGTGAACAAGTTCAACCATCTTCCACAGTATGCTAGAACTCATGTGGACACTGATGAGAAGAAGACGGATCGTTTCAATCATAGTCTCTCTTGTATCTTGCAAGAGAAGCTATATACAGGAGGCTATCAAGCCTTTGGTGCATTGATGAATGCTGCTATTGCTATGGAGGGACTTCAGCATGCGTCTCAGGCTGAGTGGAAGCGCAAGAGGGTGATCATTGGGTCTTCTAGTCACCCATAGTCTCAGAAGATATAGGTTGTGAGGAGGGTGTCCTATCACTCTCCGGGTGGACAGTCATCCCGCTAGACTCAGCAGACTCACCCGGCACCGCCCACTCAGTACCGTGCACCTACTCAACAGGTGCAGCAGCCTCAGGGACGGTAGGTTCTGCCTCGTTAGGGATAAGGGAACAAGCCAGGTGCTTGTTTCAACTGTGGCAAGGAAGGTCACTATGCTTAGGAGTGCCCCCAAAATTAGCCTCCCTAGTCTTCTCAGCCTTTGGCCAACTCTCATCTGGTCAAGAGGACTATGATCAGGAAGAAGGTGCCCGTGTGCCGCTCTAGGCAGGTTAACTTCACCAAGGCTGAGGAGATTCCACAAGGTGAGCCTGTGATGGCTGGTATGTTTACCATTGAGTCCCATCCAGCATATGTGTTATTTGATTCTGGTGCATCACATTCATTCATAAATATGGGGTTTGCACAATGGCACAATATATCTACTATGGCCATTCCTATTGACTATAGAATCAGAACCATGGGTGCACAGTTGTGCATTAAAACATGGACGGACATCGTAAGATTATTGCTAGCCACTTACTCTTATCATCTCTAGTTCATGGTGCTGCCTGGGCAAGGCATAGATGCAATTCTAGGAATAAACTGATTGAGAAATTATGGGGTGGTCTTGAACCTTAGGTAGGGAATTGTTGAGTTAAGGCTTCCTTCTTCTAAGGATAGGATGTCCCTCCTTATGTCGTCAGTCCCCACCTCACCAGTTATTGCTCATGCTGAAGCTTCTCCTGACCTTGCTGCTATTCCTGTGGTCTGTGAGTTTCTGGATGTCTTCCCCGAGGATCTACCTAGGTTACCACCAGATAAGGATCCATTGAGTTAGAACCTAGCACTGCTCCTATTTCACGACGTCCTTACTGCATGGCTCCAAAAGAATTGGCTAAGATGAAGAAACAGTTAGAGGAATTGTTGGAGAAAGGATTCATCCATCCTAGTTCTTTACCATGGGGTTGTCTAGCTATTTTTGTGAAGAAGGATGGTACTCTTCGGATGTGTGTGGATTATCACCCTCTCAATGTAGCAACCATTAAGAACAAGTATCCTTTATCTGTATTGATACTTTATTCGACCAGTTGTCTGATGCAAAAGTGTTTTCAAAGATTGATCTTCGTTCGAGGTATCACCAAATTAAAATCCGGCCGCAAGATATCCCAAAGATAGCTTTCTCTACTAGGTATGGGTTGTATGAATACCTAGTCATGTCTTTTGGTCTCACCAATGCTCCTGCATTCTTCATGTATCTCATGAACTCGGTCTTCATGCCAGAATTGGACAAGTATGTAGTGGTGTTCATTGATGATATTTTGGTATATTCTAAGAACAATGAAGAGCAAGCACAACATCTTCGTATAGTCTTGATTTGACTATGTGAACATAAGTTGTATGCCAAATTCAGCAAGTATGAGTTTTGGTTGGATCGAGTGCAGTTTTTGGGGCATGTCCTAACCCCCGAAGGCATCTCTGTGGATCCTAGCAAGGTGCAATATATGTTAAATTGGAAATCTCCAAAGTCTATGCATCAAATTCGTTAGCTCCTCGGTGTTGCTGGTTATTATCGGTGTTTCATCCTTGAGTTTTTCAAGATAGCTCAACCAATGACCAAGTTGCTTCAGAAGAATGCTAAGTTTGTATGGAGTCTGGCTTGTGAAGAAGCTTTCCAAGCACTGAAGAAGTTCCTTACCTCTGCTCTTGTTCTTGCTCAACTAGATATTAATAGGCCATTTGATGTGTATTGTGATACATCTAGGATTGGACTGGGTTGTATGCTTATGCAAGATGGGCGAGTGATAGCTTATGCTTCATGTTAGCTGAAGAAGCACGAGATGAATTACCCCACCCATGATTTAGAGTTGGTTGTAGTCGTGCACGCTCTAAAAATTTGGAGTCATTACCTGTTAGGAAACAAAGTGCATATCTATATAGATTACAAGAGCCTCAAATATATTTTCGCTCAATCTGAATTGGATATGAGGTAGTGGAGGTGGCTTGAGTTAATTAAAGATTACAATTTGGAAGTTCATTACCATCCTGGAAAAGCCAATGTGGTAGCTGATGCCTTGAGTCAGAAGTCGCATCAGGTTGATGAAGAATCTTTGCCCCTCATCCATTCTGAAGTGTTAGCCCATATTGCTCTAGTCTCGAATTTACATGAGCAAATTATTATAGAGCAAAGGCAAGATGCTTTGGAAATTCCTCATATCAAGAAGTTAATTGCCGAAGGGTGTGGCCCTTATTTCAGTCTTAACGATCAAGGTGTGGTGAAGTTTAAGAACCGATTGGTGGTTCCTTCAAGTGATGAGCTTAGGAGAAAAAGTTTGGATGAAGCTCATAACTCCAAGCTGTCCATTCACCCTGGAAGCAATAAGATGTGTCATGATTTGTCACTTGTATTGGTGGCCAAATATGAAACAGGACATTACTAAATACATCTCAGAATGTGACATTTGTGGTAGGGTTAAGGCGGACCATATGTGTACACCTGGTTTTCTGCAGCCTTTTCCTATCCCTGTTTGGAAATGGGAGGATATTTCCATGGATTTTGTTATGGGTTTGCCCGCACAGCAAAGGGATATGATTCTATTTGGGTCATTGTGGATCGCCTCACCAAGTCTACTCATTTTCTCTTGGTGGATACAAGGTATTTAGCCAAAAAGTATGCCAAGCTATATTTTGATCGGGTTGTAACCCTACATGGAGTTCCTCGTACCATTGTCTCTAATAGAGGGTCAGCTTTTGTCTTTCGCTTTTGGGAGCAACTGTAGAAGTGCCTTGGTACTCGCCTCGTCAGAAGTTTAGCATATCATCCGCAAACTGATGGTCAGACAGAAAGAGTCAACCAAGTACTTGAGGATATGTTGAGAGCTTGTGTCATTTCTTTTCCAAAAAAGTGGGATGAATGCTTGTTTTTAGCGGAGTTTTCTTATAACAATAGTTATCAAGAAAGCATTTGAATGGCGCATTTTGAGGCTTTATATGGCAAGAAATGTAGAACACCACTTAACTGGGTTGAAGTGGGAGACCGTGGTTATTTCGGGCCTGATTTTATCAAATAAGCCAGAGAGCAAGTCAGTGTTATTCAGAGTCATTTGAAAGCAGCTCAGAACCGTCAAAAAACTTATGCAGATAAGAGAAGAAGACCCTTGCAATTTGAAGTTGGTGACCATGTGTATCTCAAGGTATCTCCGATGAGAGGTGTACATAGGTTTGGAGTTCATGGGAAATTAGCTCCTCGTTATGTTGGGCCTTATAAAGTTTTGGAACGGTGTGGTTTTGTTGCTTATCGTATCCAACTCTCGGATATCTTGTCAACAGTCCATAATGTCTTCCATGTTTCTCAGTTAAAGAAGTGTTTACGGGTTCCCACTGAAGTAGTGGAATTTGAAGGACTCCCTCTCCAACATGATCTTTCTTATGTTGAGCATCCCGTCAAAATCTTGGATGAAAAAGAAAGAGTCACTAGAAACAAAGTGGTGAAATTTTATAAAGTCCAATGGCAAAACCATTTGGAGGACGAACCAACTTGGGAACAGGAGAATTATATTCGAGAACATTATCCCCATCTCCTTCCTAATTCATCGAGGTAATTATTTAAATTGAAATTGCTTCTTATCCCTTCCTACACTAGGCACTCACATGAAATCTCGGGACGAGATTTTATTTTAGGGGGGAGGAGCTGTAACACCCTCGGTGTTACGCCCTAAACAAACTACTAAATCATGTCATGAGCATCATATTTATGTGATGATGCCTAATAAAAATGTTAAATGAAAATTGATTCAATAGCTCATGTTATGTCAAGTAGGGTTGAAAACCATTTTTTGTTGAGCAAAAATATTATAGAACATGTGTGCGACACCTAAATAAAGTTTGAAGTATAAACTTTGTAGATGACAATGCAACTCTTGCTGTAGAAAAATAACATTGCTAGCTAGTATTTCTAATAGCTTAGAAATAGAACTTGAAATTTAATCCAGCTCAAGACTTAGAAAATTCCTCAAGTCTAAAGACAGCTCGACAGCACCATGTTTGGGAATTAGTCCTGTGAAATTGAGTTAAGAGGTGGTGTCATGTTTTAGCTCTAGTTGGTAGCCTAATAGGCCCTCTTTAGCATAGTGAAGGCGGTTTAGTTTCAACTTCAATAGTTTAGTTTTTATCGACGCTTTAAAATTCATGCACGAACACAGTCTCGGGCTGGTTGGCCAGGTGGGTGCGGTCACCACGCTCGGGACCTCGATGTCACCATGCTCAGCTGCATGCTCGTGCCGCGTGTTGGCTGACCGAGGCCATCCTCGGCCTGGCCATGGCATGGCTACGGCCTGGCGCTGTGGGCCACCGCGTTGCTGCCCCACCTCGCCATCGTGCTACTGCCACTGCCACATTTGGCCGCTACCGTACGGTGCTACTGCCACTGTGGTATCGTGCTACGTTGTTGTTGCTCGCCTCATCACCGTGCGCACATGAGCTGCCCCTGCTGCCGTGCGCTGTCACCTCGCCTTAATGGTGCTGCAGCCGCACATGCCACGCTCCCCAATTGTCTCCACGTGCGTGCACGATGCTGGGCTGCGTTGTCTCATAGCGAGCATGTAGGTGTTGCCTTAGGTCTGGCCTACCGCTTGCCACCAAGGCAAGGACGGCTAGAGCCCAGACCTACCCTTCTCCCTGTCGCCTCTGTCATCTGAGCTGCGCCCACGAAATCAGCCAGAGAGAGATCACCTCAATTCGATTCAACGCGGCCACAGCCTCGCCATTAAGCCACCTAGCTGCCCGACAACATCACGCCTTGAGTTGAGCCTAGCCAAGCCACAATTTGGTCGTTTCCCCATTGTCAGGCCATTAAGGCCACGCCTGACCGGTGCGGGTGGCAACTCGCCAATGAACCTATGAGAGGCCGGCCTAGCTACGCCATTAGCTTTGCCTCAACTCCCTCTTCGCCCTATGCTCGTCAGCCAAACTGCTACCACTACCCTGGTGCCATCACTGCAGTCGTGTTAACCGTGGTGCACCGCCGCACGGCTCGGTCTCACGTGGCCAGCCCTCCTCCACCATCCTCTACCCCAACTGTCATTTCGATCGAGTCCACGGTAAGCTCCTAATGCTCACACGTTAGCTGGTTAGGCATGTAGCTGCCCTAGTTCATCGAAATAGTCACGCTGCCATCGTGGATGGCTGCGCATCCCTATAACCCTCACTAGTGAGCCTCGCCACTCCTCACCACCACCTAGCATGGTAGTCTAGGTCGAAGATGGCAATCGGCCCGTTAGATGGGTCCGCATAGGACCCAGGTGGTCGGTGTAGACGTCCAGTGCCGCCACTCGCCGTGCCGCCATGCACAGAGTTGCCCGGAGTGCGTGCGGGGAAATTAGGGAAAACTCAGGGGGGTTAAATGAATTCGTCAGAGAGAGGAAGAAATAGTGTTAGGACTTAGGTGTAATTCGAGAGAAGTCTGAGGGCTCTTTTGCAAAAGCGCTAATGCGCACGGGCTCCCCCGCTATGGGCCATCTCGCGCATGGGCCATGCCTGCGTGGGCCGCGCATTTGTGGGCCGCACGGTGGAATCCATTTTTCTTTTTCCTAAGAAATTAGTAATAGCTTTCAATTTTAATTTCTGAGCTAATCTTTGGTAATTAATATAAAATCATGTAGGTGTCCAAAAATTATGAAACAAATTTTGTTAGGTTTCTAAAATTATTGTGTATCTGTTGGTATAGTTAGTTCATACATATATGTGTTAGAACTAAGGGCTATTAAATCGTTTGAACGTGTTTAATATTATTAGGGTAATTATTGTAGGAATTTTTGTGGTAAATTGGTGATAGCTTTGATCCTAAAATTTTTACAGTAGCTTCATTGTATTATTATGTGCTTATTGTAATTTTTGCAGCCCTAAGATAGCTTGTTTGTTAGGGTAACTAAATATATGTTAAACCTTTAATATGAATAAGAGAATAATATTGACTTATGAAATGAAGCACTTGTTAGGGTGAGCTTGACACTTGATTTGATAGAGCTGATGGTTAGCTTAATATTTTAGTCATTAGATCTAGCTTGTTAGTATGGCATATGTGTCCCTATTTTAAGAGTTGTTGTTGCATAAATACTAAGTTGTTGCATCATCGTCATCGCATGCATATAGAGAATGAGTCAACGGAGATCATGACCACCGGCAATCATGAGTTTAAGGAGATTGTCGAGGAGTACGAAGAGGAGATTCTCATGTAGGAGGAGGTCCTAGAGCCGCCACTGACTGACTCAACTGACATAGGTGTAGGTTCGAGTAGCTTCTAGTGCATATATATATCTACCCTATGAGTTCTACTAGTGTAGGTTCGAGTAGCTGCTATGCTTAGGCAGTCGGTGGTGTGAGTAACCTACCGTTACCCACAATATTTGATTATTATTACTCGCATAATAAAACGATGAAAAGAAAATGGAGATCGGGCAGAGATATGGTATGGGTATTGGTGGGTATAACAAGTTGTGTCCCATGGCCACAGGGCTTAGCTTAGTTACATTGTTTTCCCTATCTGTGTCGATTGAGGACTGTCCGTTGATGTGCATGATAGTCAGGTCACAGACTTATTATCCTGAGCACATACTTGCTTATGGGAGCGGGAAGGCTCGTTGCTCTCTTATCGTGGGTTCTGGCTCTTTTTGGACTGACTGATTGGAGGTGGGGAAAGGTGAAGGTCTAAGCACCATACTAAGACCGGGTCTTAAGTGTGGGGGCTTGGAGTCCAAGTTTGGATGGGGACCTAGACCCCTCGACAGGAGTGGAATGGGTTGGTCTCGTTTGTGCCTGGCGTACAAGCGGGGCGCGTGTTTTAGGGTACCTAGCTGGGATACATTGGTTCGTGAATCGTTGTTTCCATGAGACGGTATGACTTGGCTATGGCCTAGCACCGTAGTAAGAACTAGAAGATGAAAGGTGGTAAAATGGTTCTGATTGCTCAACTTTTGCTTGAAGGTAAAACAGGTGCTTACCTCGAATGGTTAGTTAATAAAGTAATCATGGCTGCTAATAAAACTTGACCTTAAGGATGCACTATTAGTAATGCTTTTCGCAAACAAAAGAAAATAGCAAACCATATTGCCTATCATATCCTTGAGAGTCGAGAAAATATTCCCACTAGTCGGGTAAGTCTTGCGAGTACATCATGTACTCAGGGTTTATTTTACCCTATTGCAGGTGTAGCTTGAGGAGTTAGCTCTTGTGTGGAGGATTCTTCTGGTGGGCACTGATGGATCCGTGTATCGTTTCCGCTAGATGATTATTGCATTCCGTTGTTTAATTATCGCACTCTGAACTCTAGCATTGTAATAAATAATTTCCAAGACTCTGTGTTGTATGAAATAGACTAAGTATTGTAAGCTCGTATTCATTATTGGATCCTAGATGTAAAACGTGGATTGTTTTGAGTTCTTCCTTTAGGTGTGCTTGATGGAACTGCCTATTTTAGCCAATTTTTTGGGGCGCTTAGTGTCTAGTGGAAGGCGAGTGCCTCCGAAAGTGTGTTATTCCAGGTGATTCTACCATAGTTCCCAACTGATTGAAGGTGCTTCCGCTAGTGGTACTGTTGCCGCCCGGCTGCATCTAGTTGGCGCCGTCGTCGACCCTTGTGATCAGAACCATCTGAAACACAACAAATATGTACGAGCCAACTGTCGGAAGAATTAGCTCCGACAATACCTAGCAGCTATTCGCGTAAGATGAATCGAATGGTAGCACATGAGGCGTGGGGTTATAGCGGTTCCGGCACGTGGTGCCGTACGTCCAGTTGGGAGTAGCTTCTTCTCTATATTCGTATGCTCGGTTATAGGGGCTATTGCGTGTAGCTATGAGCTAGAATGTAGAATCCGTGGATCCTGATCAGGGGCCCCTATCCCTCCTTATATAGGCCAGGGCTAGGGTTATAACAGATCCGATCAGCTAACAGATGGGTTTCCTAGTTTGTTACTTGGAATGCGCAACATAATGATTCTAGCCTATCTTCGAGATATGACGGCGTCAGATATCCTTTGGCATAACTTGACCTCCAAGATTATGGATTCGCCTGGCCTTCATGGGCATCATCCTTCATCGTTCTCGGCCTGCTTGATAGGCGTAGTCAAATATACGGGCGGTGCAAGTACGCCTAGCCCATATATCTGATTGCAGGTACTTCGACTTGATGACCATTGAGCCAAGCTTAATGAAGCGAGGCATAGCAGATATCGGGACGGGCATCACCGAATGAGCAGCATGTTAACTTTATATTAGTATTGTGTGAATGAGCGAAAACTAGTTGTCATCTGGACTAACGCAGAACTCATGCAACATTATATCTTCAGTTCTCTTTATATAAGCGTTAATGATGTTTCAGCTATTAAACAATTTCACTGTATGTAATGATTGTGATATGTGAATTGCTTGATGAGTGGTTCATTTGTGTACTTTGACCATAGAAAGATCCTAAAGAGGAGGTGCAGATAGCACTCTCATGAGGGCCCTGAGCCGGTTGGGGGTAAAATGAGTTGGTCAAGAGGACGACACCCGGGCTACCTCGGCGGGTGCGGGAACACACCCTCACACAAAAGATCTAGCCACACAAGTATATATAAAGCCCATCATGCAACTAGCTGTTGGGGCAAAACTACCCAGGCTGCTTACTCACTGGATTGATCTAGTGTTCTGCCAACAGCAGCATCAGATCAATCTGATGCCTCCTCCAACGGTCTACTTCAGAAACTAGCCATTATCTCCAACGGTCAAAAAATGTAATGCATAGTCCGATGGTCACACCCCTCCAAACACCAGATCAATCCGATGCAACACAAAGAGGTTCTAGAAATGTTTTAGGCCATTGGGTTGATCCTATGCCTAGGCATAGGATCAATCCGGTGAACACAGCAAAAATGCCATCTCCTGGAACAGACTAGTGTATAGTCCGATGGTCTGTAGGGTTAACCACTAGATCAATCTAGTGGCTTACCCTAGCCACTATTATCAACCCACTACATAGCTTATAGTCATGTGCCCTCTACAGACCAATCCGATGCTTGTAGAGACACCACAACCAACTTGTTTTTGACCCCTTTTTCAAATGTGCCAACTCCTCAAGTGTTCCAACAACTTGTGCAAGTGAGTTAGCATTTTCACAACTTGTGCAAGTGTACGTACACCATAGACTAGAACCCAAAACGACTTGTACCTGACCCCTCCTCAGCATATAAGGGGAGGATCGGCTCCTGTAGAAGGGATCCGGACCCAATTCAATCCGGGACGATTCTGAGAGAAACCAGAGAGAACCTCGGCTAGAGAAGGCCGATTTCTTACTTGCTAAGGAAGAACACCTACGAGCTGTAGGATAGCACCGAGCGATCCCCTACCAAATTCACCCGATTCCTTTGTTGTAATCCTCGATTAGGCACTCCACAATGCGAAGACCACTACTCTGCTGGACGTAAAGCTCAAAAGCCCGAACCAGGATAAAATCGTCGTGTTCCTTGCGTGTACTTGAGTGTCCGAGCCACCAGAGACCCACACATCTACTTTCGACGAACAACCATGGTGCTCGCTGTGTTTACGAACCCGCGACAGTTAGTCCACTAGTTGTCTCAATAATCAAACCAAATAGGTCTTTTAGTACTTACAACGAGGAGTTATATTGACAAAGAATAACCTAGTAAAGCGCAATTGGCAAGGTAGCAAAACTTGTAGTTTTTGTCATAAAGAAGAGACAATTAAGAACTTGTTCTTTGACTGCCGATTTGCTAGCTCAATTTGGTCTTTTATTCATGTTGCAACATGACTTTTAAAACCCCACAATATAGGTCGTATGTTTAGTGGTTGGCTAAGAGGTGTCAACAAGGATGTGAAGCTTTTACTTCTGCTAGGAGCAGCTGCGACTTATTGGTCTATTTGGCTCCGCATGAATGATATTGTTTTTGGAAAGAAAAAATATGTTTCTCCTGTGTAGGTTATCTACTTGGTTACCCACTGGCTACGCACTTGGGCTATTCTACAGAAGCCGGATTTGCATAATATAGTTGTAGTGGTATCACAACAGTTGACGCAGGTGACCATGGATTTTTTTTCTTCCAGACACATGGGTGACGGTCTAGTTTACAAACTGATAGTCACTAGATTGTGTCAAGTTTTAGTTCTTTGTTGGCTGTGTTTCTTGTTAGGCAGAAGCTGGAAGTTGCTCTCTAAGGTTTTGTATCATCTTGATGTATTGTTTTTGAGGTTTTAGTAAAAGCTTCCTTTATAAAAAATTGGTTGTGGATTTTCTTGTTACCCTTGATGGTTGTTGCCACTTAGACGGCTTGGAGCAGTGGTAGTCTGTCGAAGCACTCATTTGAAGATTGTGAGGTGCTCGAGAGGTAATTGTAAGGAGCTATTGGGTTTATCCCCGACGGAGAGGTGAAGAACCACTCTAGTGGAATTGAGGCTTGGATAGCACATAGTGATCTAGCTGGCTCAGTATCAAGCACTCATGTCGGAGCCAATCTTGTGGGGTTGTTGACCTTGATAGCGTAGCCGACTCATCTTATAATTGGATCATGATGAATTGCGATAGCCACAAAATCACAATGGGTGTTTCAATTTTATTGCACAGAGGTTCTTGGTAGACTTTATACCAAGAATCTTAATTTTTTCAATTACTTATCCATCGTATTGTTTCTACATGTTATAATGTAGGTAAACTTTGTTCCGTTATCTAAAAAAATAATGTAGGTAAACTTATGTGTGCAGTGTAATGGATACACATAAAGGAGAGTTATAATTAATTCTCTAAAATGAACTAGATAGTATTTCTGTCTCTAGAATAAGTTGGAGTCTCCGGCATCTGCTTCTGTTTATAGAAGAAGAAGCTGAAGTTTGAACCGTGGACTCTGCTAACTACCCAAAATAGGGCGTAGATCACATGAAAGTATGGATAGTAATGTTTGGAAGCAACACATTACAAATATGGTTTACACAGCACACATATATGAAGGAAACCATTAGGTTTGACTTCATGTTTAGATTCTTTCAAAATTCATTTGGAGTAGCCCATTCAATGGAATTTTTTAAGGAATTGTTGAGCGCCATTTCTTAATTCAAATACTTCTTTGCATAATGATTACAATGAAAAGATATTTGGAGCAGCAGTTCTGGTGTTGACAGAAGGAATAAATTAAAATTTGGTAGTTTCCACAATGACATGATAAAAGGAAGGATCTTATTCCAAAAGGAATTTCAGGTTGTCTACAAATAATAGAACATGCTTTATCTATCTTGGATGTCGATCTGTCATCGTCTGGAGGGCCATTTGTTTGAAACTCGCTGGGACTGAGAGGCCTGAAAAATCCATAGGGTATGTTAGCATCGGAAGAATGTAGCATGAACCATATGACGTTGCATGTGTTGGCTTTCTGGAGCAGAAAACATAGTCAAAATTATGAACCGAAGGCAAGAAAAATAGGACTAGCTGATGCAAATTTCTTGATTGTAACTTTTTAACTATACAAACGAAAGGAAAACCCCAATCCTTTGTAAACATACACATGGAACTTAGATTACATAAACAATTGATAATGCAAACTATGGTCTCTTTGTATCATGTATAGTTGGACCTGAAAGTTATGATGTCATTGGGCCAAAGCAACCCATAATTTAGAATTATTACAAGTAAGTAAACTCCTGTCTGCTTAATGAAAAACAGGCTACGGCCTGATCGAGAGAAAAAAAAAGTAAGTAAACTGATCAGCAAGTTCTATTTAGAGTAACAGGGCCTGAGCACATCTGCAAACCATGCATTTTGGCATTAGGCTTGTCAAAAGCTAATAGCATTTGTGCAAAAAACTGATAAAAGGGATTCACTATTCCAGTGTTCATACCTCATCCCCGCATTCCATTGAGCTTTTGAACAATATCCACTATGGAAGGTCTCATCTTGCGTTCATGTTCCACACATTGTAACCCAATTTCAACACACATTTTAATTTGCTGGAGCCGAACTGCATCAAATGATGCGAACTTGGATGTTATGTGGCCATCTGTCCAACTTTTTTGTACCTACAGATTTGGGTGTTCCTCTGTTATATCATGTATACAAACTAAATCTAATCTAGTCTATTGGAAAAACATTTTTATCCTCGAAATACAAAATAACATGATCTTACTGTCAATAAATTTTTGGCCACACTTGTCTTCAGCATTATGAATATTCTTTTCTCCGGTGCTTATCTGAATAATTAGTAGACCAAAACTATATATGTCTGACTGGGTTGAGATTTCACCTGTATATAGATATTCCGGAGCCATATATCCACTGAACAGGGTTCATTAAAAGTTAACTAGTGTGGATTAAAAAAATGGAATCTATTAATTTAAGGAAAATAGTCATTTCACTACTTTTTCTACTTACAATGATCCTACAATATTTTGGGTGTTCATCCGAGTTTGCTCTTGACCAAAGAGTCTTGAAAGTCCAAAATTAGCAATTTTGGGGACCATATTATCATCCAACAAAATATTTTCAGGCTTCAAATCCATATGAACAACAGGCTGATCCATTTCCTTATGTAGGAAATATAAGCCTTTGCAGATTCCTTGAACTACTCTAAACCGTGTGTCCCAGTCAATTCTATTAGATTCAGCTGAAGAAGTAGAACAAGGAGATATGTAAGTAATCTTTACCAGAACAAGGAGCCATATGTAGGAAATTTTTATTGTACTAATAACTCATTTTGAATTTTCCTGTTTATAATATGAATTTTAATAACTCATTTGTCTCCAAGTAGCAACTTTATAGTATCACCTGAAGACTCAATAGGATGTAAACATTGAAGCAATTATATAGTGGCCAGTGCTGTCCAATATTGTAGTACATATACATACCAAATAGATACTTGTCAAGGCTTCCCTTAGGTAGATATTCATAGCAGAGAAAAACTTCAGCTATATCTACAATGATATATCTTCCATTGTGTTGCACCACCTTTGTAACACCCTAAAATTTGCTTTTCTTCAAATAGAGTTAAATTCATCAAATTATGTATTTTTGTGCACATTTAAACACAGGGAAAGTAATAATTTTTATTGAAATTAAAATTCATCATGAGTCTGGCAACATGTTTTTGCATTCATGCTGCTGCATTTATATTTTTGTGATGAGTGGTGTTTGCCAAAATTCAAAACTAATTCAAAATCTTTTGAAAATGGCTTTGAAAGAAAAAAAGAAAAACTTCCCTCTCTGTTCTCGGCCTAGTGGCCCAGTCAGCGCAACCGCGCAGGCCTAGCCCGTGGCCTGCTCGCACCCACCGACCCTTCACCTCGGCCCAACCCCACTCTTCTCCCCCGCCTCAGCTCGCGCCCGCATAGGCCGCAGGCCAAATAGGCGGCCCAGCCGCCAAACGCGCCCTCACCCCGCTCGTCGTGGCCCCATGCTCCTAGTCACTGCTAGCTAGTCCCAGCCATCAGCCTCCCTTCCCCTTTCTGCCCCGTCGTGACTGAGCAGGGCTCTGCCCCGAGGAAGCCGCCGTTGCCATCCCGGTTTCCACGAGATTTGGCATAATCCCTACGCCGAGCCTCCCTATAAGTACCCGAGGACCGCCTCCCCCACTCTTTTCGATCTGTAAGCCAACCTTTGGTCCTCCCCCCACCGCCTGGATCTCGTCAGGGAGAAACTAGAGCCGCCGCTGCCATTGACGCCAACCTCGGCGCTACCGTTGAGGAAAACCGCCCGCCGCTCTTCATCTTGAAGTGAACCAGCCGTTGGTGCCTCTCTCTTTCTCCTTCTCACACTGTGTCGCATGCTCATCATCGTCAAACTCTTGCAGGGAGTCACCGTCTGCCCCGCCGTGTCCAACATCGTCTTCAAGCCGTCTCCATCCAAGAAAAGCGCTTAGGTGAGTTCGCCTTCCCTTGTTCTATCTTTCGGTGTTTTCCCCGTCGAGTTTGGAGCTCGGAAACTCGATTCCGGTGAAGTTTCGGTGAACTTCTCGCCGCCGGCCATGGCACCACCGTCTCCCATCTCTGTTCCGGCCGGTCATCCCTCTCCACCTCACCACGGCTATCCGATCTTGAACCAACCGCCCAGATTACCCCGTACCCCTTCAGTACATAACCGGTCCACCATCACAGTGTGGACTAGGTCCACCAGCATAGTCTGCACCCGGTCTACCACCGGTGCTTGCACTCTAGCCAGCCACGCCCCGCCACGTGTTGCCACGTCAGCGCCAGCGTCAGCGGCAATCCGGTCAATCCGATCAGCAGAGCCTTTTTGCCAAGAAACCCCTCGATTTCTATCTAATCAACCCGCAATCCACTCTCTTTCAAAAGTAATTCAAAGTGAGTCCTTTTTCTTCCATTTTAAGCCCTGTACTTTATAGAAATAGGAGTCATCGTCCACAGAGGTAGTTTTATAGGTTAGACCTCGTGTTTATAATCAAAAATACGTATAGGTCCGTCTTGCAAACAACAAAACTACCACTGAATCTTGTTTCGAGTGTAGAATCTCCGTTTTAACTCCGATTTGAGTGATTCTCGCATCTGCGTGTTCGTAGCATCACGTAGAATAGTTTTAAAACCTTTTTAACTTCGTTTTATACTATTTGGTGTATTGTTCTAATTAGTTTATATATGTTGGTTATGCATGTATGTATGGATGCCTGTGTGGTGCTGCTTGATCTCGATTAGACAGTGAGTTTTACGTGGGTTATTTGAAGCAACTCTTTGAAGATTCAAGACTAGTAGCGATACATTGAATTAAGGCAAGTATAATATGAGGCTCCTTGTTACCTATTCACTTTAATGCAATCTCAACTCATATGCATATGTTCAATAAACCGCCTGTAGTCTATTTACCTTGATGTTGGTTATCCTATCCTTGATTTTCCTATGGGTTTTGCATGTGGGTAGTATGCTTAGCTTGCTTCAACTAATATTGAGTAAAGAATGCAATTAAAGATATATGCAACATGGTATTAAAAGATGCTTTTTAGCAATATGGAACCAAGAGGGCTAGAGCATTCGGCCTTTTCCTAGGGTGCTCTAGTTTCTCTCCATAAGGACTCATCTTTAAGTGGCTACCCAGGACTTACAGTACAACCATGAGGACCACATGACTCTGGTCTTAGTCTAGTACCTTGCTCTTTCTAGTTTGTAGCAGCTTACCGAAAGAGCAAGAGGGGCATACCAGGCAGGGTATGGGCCTCATCCCCTAGGTGTGTACTATGCTACGAGTACTAGTGCCATTCTTGGAGATGACTTCATAACACTTGGGAGATGGAATCCTTAGCGGCTGCTCCTTATTAGAACGACCAGGGAAAAGCTTCATAGTGTACCCTGCCTACTCACCTTGAAAGTGTTTTGGGAGTAATTAACCCGGGCATATGGGCAATACGACTCATGGTGAAAGTGTACAACCTCTGTAGAGTGTGAAACTGGTATATCAACCGTGCTCACGGACACGAGTGGCTTAGATCCTTATTGAATAGTTGGTTACTTGAATGGTTTGGATTATGATTAAAATTGCTGATATCTCTAATTATTCATATTCGGGAGCCTAAGCATAACTTAGCAACTTATGATTAATAATAAAATATGACCAACTAAAAGTGCTTACCGCAGTTCATCCGTGTCAAGCCTTTTGAGTCTGCATCCCCTCATGTTATGCTTGCTAAGCGGTAGTAGCTTACGCTTGTTTTATTTTAATACTTTGGCAAAATCCCGGATTGGTATCAGATGGAGGTTCTTCAGTGGAGTTTTCCAAGAGGTGTTAGGCTTGTGATCAACCAGTTGACGATTCCTGTGGTGTTGAAGGCTTCGCCAGAAGAATAGGGTTTTAGTACCCAATGTAAAGTGGGATTATGTCTCTTGTAATAAATACTTATTTGCTATGTAATAAAGGCATTATCATGGCCCCGTTCGGCTTACCCCATATTCGACTTGTTCGGCTTGTTTTTCAGTCGGAACAGTATTTTTTCTCTCACAACAATTCAGCCAAAGCAGTGTTTTTCAGCCAGTTTCAGCCAAGATTCAGCAAGCCGAACGGGGCCAATCCCTTCATTAGTAACTATATGTGTAAATTGAATTCCTGGACACATATGGTGTGTATCTGGTTTTGTCCTTAGAACCAGGTGCTACAACCTTCTTATGTGACTCATGACAATAGCCCACCAACTTCACTATATTTTCATGTTGGGCTGCCATAAGATTACAGACCTCATTACTAAATGTTTTGTCATGCGCCACAGGACAATTTTCCCCAAGTTTCTTAACAACAATCATTTCCCCATTCTCCGCAATTCCCTATGTCAAGTATCATGTGTTATGTATATTGGCATGCTAACATGTGTTCAGTTAACTTGAGATGGTAGGAAAAAATTTCAGGCGTATATAATCATACCGTGTAGACTGTTCCAAATGCACCTTTACCAAGTTCTCTCTTAGGAGAGAAATCACTTGTGATTTGCTTTAGAAAGCTTGCTGGTATATCCTTGGGCAATGTGCTTAGAAGACTAGACCGGGTATTAGTAGTTGTCGGGGACCTAATACCAGGGTACCCCAGAAGGTGGAACCAATAACCAACGAATGTTAAAAACTTCTGGACGGATAAGGGCGCCGTTACGTCCCTTGTTCGAATGACAGGAGTTTGGTTCTGCCTCGCCCGAGGACTCAGGGCTAGTCTCTGTCTCGCCCGACGCCTTTGGAGCAGGCTTGGTCTCGCCCAAGGGCCGAGGGCTAGTCTCCGTCTTGCCCGACACCTTGCTCGACGCCTGACGCCTTTGAGATAGCTCTGCCTCGCCCGAGGGCCCAGGGCTAGTCTCCGTCTCGCCCAACGCCTTTGGGGCGGGCTCGGTCTCGCCCGAGGGCTAAGGGATAGACTCCGCCTCGCTCAACCCTGGAGGGGCGGGCTCGGTCTCGCCCAAGAGATGAGGACTGGTCTCTGCCTCACCCGACGGCTAGGAACGAGTCTCGCCCTACTCGATATCTAAGGACTGGTTTCATCTTACCTGACAACTTCTCCCCGTTCCCTCATGATGATGGGTACAGGGCGAGACAAGACGTTCGAGTCAACCATGGCTCCAAGGACCATACCCTGTGCCCTGGCAGGAAAAGTACTGCTAGGGAACAATGGGACAGGTGCTTTAGACCCTTCCGGGCGCTGCAGAGCCCGAAAGGTATTATAGGTGCATGCTCCTCGCCCTGTAGAGTTGTAGGCGCCGCCTTTAGCTCTGGGACACGAAACCCGACGAAGATATATGACAACCGCTACGCTCCAGAAAAGGATTTGATATCTCCACGAACGACGGATATTCCATCACCACGCTATGGACCCAAGGGAGCGGTGCCCGCTTCCCGACCCCTCAAGTCCACCAAGTCAGAAGACCTTGCCCACGGTGCTACTCCGGACCCCGACCCCGTGTCCCTCCGACAAAGACTCATAGGAGTCAGAAGGCGTGCGGAGCAAGGCTGGGGAGGCTCATAAGTCAAACCACTGTACTGCAGCCATACCCTACGCAGGGCAGCATTCTGTAACCAACCTGACATTCTACAGAGGCATCGACAGTATAGTAGGCGCTTATCTTCCTTCGCACTCATCAGAATAGAGAACCAGGCCACGTAGACGTGAGCCACAAGACTAGGTAGAGTACGCATCCTAAAGCCCTCATCCTTGTAAAGCCAGCCCCTTCATCTATAAAAGGGGATGCGCTTCCTCCATCAAGGGGACCGACTTTTGACCAATCTTTCACAGCATAATACACACCACACACACAGTCAAGCTGCTACAAAGCTCTTGGTCTCCTTTCAACCCTTCCATCAGAGACTTGGGACCAGTCCCTCTCTCGATCGTTTGTACCCCCTACTACGAACTGTTCACGGTGCTAATAACACGAGCAGCAACAAACTGGACGTAGGGACATTTGGACCGAACCAGTATAAATCTTATGTCCTTTAGCGCACCATCCGATCCTAACGCGCATTACAATAAATTTACTTGCAGGTGCTTGCACGAAACATCGATAGTTGGCGCGCTAGGTAGGGGCCTTGCACGTTCTAAATTAAGCCTCGGATGGCCACCCACGCAATCAGCTGGGCCTTGGGCGCACACGTGCATTTTGGCGACCTAGATTTCATCGTCACACTAGGAGGAGAGCTAGCGCTGACTCACACGGCCGCCCAGTCTCTCCCTTCCATCGACCTTAGCCATTTGAGGCTTGAGGGCCTGCTGGGCAACTCCCTTGGATCCCCGTTATCAAGGGAGGCCTCGCGCAATGTCGCCCTGTTTCCAGAAGGACCCGTATGGAGCACCCCGACAGCGTTTCCTTTCGGTCTCTGCAACGCTGTAGCGACCGCTGGCCACCTTCTGGCACCACGTATGGTTCAGCCGCCCACGGACAGCGAGTTCGTGGGGGCAATTGAGCATGATACGGAGACTCTCTACGGGCTCCTCAACGATGAGCCAGGATCATTCTCCAGCTCGGATTCCAGTAAGGAGAGCCACCACCCTTCCCGGGAATGCTTCATGATGCAGACCCCCGAGGGTCATGTCGAAAGTGTCTTCGGGGAAGAGGTCACCCCTACAAACAACCCTGACGGCAGATCTAGGGAAGAGACGACAGCCCCATCTCACCTAAAGATGGAGCAGCTGAGGGCTCGTCAGCAAGAGATTGATGAGGTCGGGCAAGGGCTCGTCCGGGAGTACACGGACATCAATCACGAGATTGAACGCCGCAAAGATGGGAGGCGCGCACGCGCCATGGCCCGCACCATACACCAAAGGATCCTCACCGACGATGGGACCCTTCCTCACTTTGCCCGAGCAAGCCAGAACATCGCCGCAGCAACCGCCTTGCTGCATGGCCTTCTAGAGGCCACGATGTCCGAGGATCGCCGCGCCCGTCGAGAAATTCGCACATTGCTCGAGCGTGCGGCGGCGCAGCAGGCGGAAAGTTCGTTGTCTCGACGAAGCAAACCCGACACTAGCCAGCGCACGCCCGTAGTGCATCCCACCAAGGACGCATCCATTCACCAAACACTGCCAGGCGGCAGGCAGCCCTCTGCCGTCCCAGTGCATCAGCGCCTCAGCCATGGCCGCGACATACGCAGCATCATCGACGCTCAGAAACGCGCCCACGGCGACGACGGAGAAGCGGCACGCCGCGGCTACCATCCCCGACATGGCGGACGCTACGACAGCAACGAGGATCGAAGCCCAAGCCCCGGCCTGCCAGGTCCTCAGGCCTTTGGTCGACACATCCTCAACGTTGCGTTCCCCCTAAGGTATCGACCGCCTACCAACATCCCTAAATATTCTGGTGAAACAAATCCCGGGCTTTGGCTTGAAGACTACCGGCTTGCATGTCAGGCCAGTGGTGCTAGTGATGACGATTTCATTATTCACAATCTCCTGCTGTTCTTGGCTGATTCAGCGCAAGCATGGCTAGTGCACCTACCGTCCAATGCCATTCAGAGTTGGGCGGATCTGACGAAGATCTTCATGGGCAATTTCTAGGGCACATACAAACGCCCTGGAAACCCATGGGACCTCAAGAACTATCATCAGAAGGCCGATGAAACCCTCTGCGGGTACATCCGGCGCTTCTCTCGGCAGTGCAACGAGCTCCCTAATGTCGCCGACGCCGACGTGATAGGAGCCTTCCTATCTGGGACAACCTGCGAATCCCTGGTCCCCAAGCTAGGACGCAGGGGCCCACGGACTACCAAGGAACTCCTGGACATCGCCACTAGTCACGCCTCTAGAGAGGAGGCGGTCGGAGCCATCTTTGATTGCTCCGACGGAAAAACAAGGCGGGACGAGGACGCCGGCGAAGGTGCCTCCAACCATCCCGCCAAAAGGAAAAATAAGAAGCAACGGCCCAACAACTCACTCGTGGCCGCTGCCGACCGCAAAGGTGGTCGGAAGCTCGCGGAGGGCACTCTGAACCACTTCGAGAAAATGCTCGAGGGGCCATGCCCGAACCACGCCTTCTCGGCCAAGCATCTATACAAGGATTGCAGCCTCATGCGCAAATACTTGTCTAGGGGCCTTAACAAAGGGGAGCAGGGGAAGGAGCCTATTCCTGCCACAAACAATGCAGAGGAGAAGGATGACGCCTTCCCAACGCTGACCGGCACCCTCATGATCTTCAGAGGATCAATGGCCTACGACTCCAAGCGCCGCCAGAAGGTCGCGCGCCGCGAGGTCTACACAGCTGGACCGGCCACGCCTGCCTTCCTCCGGTGGTCGGAATCCGCCATAACCTTCGACCGGACCAACCATCCGGATACCGTCCCACACCCGGGAAGGTACCCACTTGTCGTCGATCCGATCGTCGGTCCAAAGCGGCTCACGAAAGTACTGATGGACGGAGGCAGCGGCCTCAACATCATGTACGCCAAGATGCTCGACGAGATGGGCGTCGACCAAACGAACCTCCATCCCATCCGAGCACCTTTCCATGGTGTCGTGCCTAGTAGGCAAGCCGTGCCACTGGGGCAGATCGATCTGCCCGTCACTTTCGGGGATCGGTCCAATTACTGGACTGAGACCCTCACCTTCGACATAGTGGGGTTCTCGGGGACTTTCCACGCCATCCTAGGATGACCATGCTACGCGAAGTTCATGGCTGTCCCCAATTATACGTACCTTAAGCTAAAGATGCCGGGCCCCCACGGGGTCATCACCATCGGCACCTCCTTCCAGCGTGCTTACGAGTGCGAAGTTGAATGCTACGGACACGCATCCACAGTCATCGCCTCCGAAGAGCTCGCCACCCTCAGGGAAGAGGTCGTTGAAGATGCACCCGACGCGAAGAAATCAACCGGGTCGTTCGAATCGGTAGAAGGCTCCAGGGAGGTCCTCTTGGACCCCAGCAGCTCCGAGGGAAAAATAGTCCATATCGGGACCGCGCTCCCCTCTGAATAGGAAAGCGCGCTCGTCGACTTCCTCCGTGACAACAAAGACATCTTTGCGTGGAAACCCTCGGATATGCCAGGCATCTCGAGGGAGGTCACCGAGCATACTCTCCAGATCCTCCCGAGCTCCAAGCCGGTGAAGCAACGCCTGCGCCGCTTCGACGAGGAGAAACGCAGGGCCATCGGCGAGGAGATAGCCAAACTGCTGGCCGCAGGATTCATTAAGGAATTATACCACCCAGAGTGGTTAGCAAATCCCGTTCTTGTGCGAAAAAAGAGCGGGAAATGGAGAATGTGTGTTGATTACACCGGCCTCAACAAGGCGTGTCCAAAGGATCCGTTTCCTTTGCCACGAATAGACCAAATAGTCGATTCCACCTCAGGGTGCGAAACCCTCTGCTTCCTTGACGCATACTCCAGCTACCACCAAATCACGATGAAAGAGTCTGACTAGCTCGCGACATCTTTTATCACCCCCTTCGGATCGTTTTGCTACATTTCAATGCTGTTCGGTCTGAAGAATGCTAGGGCAACTTACCAGCGCTGTATGCTCAATTGCTTTGGAGACCTCATCGGGCGAACCGTTGAGGCCTATGTCGATGACATCGTAGTCAAGTCCAAGTGAGCTGACCACCTTGTCGCCGACCTTGAACAAACCTTTGCGAAACTTCGGGCAAATGGCATCAAACTCAATCCCAAAAAATGTGTTTTCGGGGTCCCAAGGGGCATGCTGCTCGGCTTCATCGTCTCCGAGCATGGCATCGAAGCCAACCCAGAGAAGATATTAGCCATCATAAGGATGGGCCCGATCCAAAACATAAAGGGGGTTCAGCGGATCACAGGGTGCCTTGCTGCCCTCAGCCGATTCATTTCGCATCTCGGCGAATGAGGACTCCCCCTTTATCGACTCCTGAAGAAATCTGACCGCTTCGAGTGGACAGCCGAGGCTCAGGAGGCGCTTAACATGGTTAAGCGATTTTTAACTAAACCTCCGGTCCTAGTTCCTCCATGCAACGGAGAATCCCTCCTACTGTATATATCGGCCACCACCCAAGTGGTCAGCTCCGCCTTAGTGGTAGAGCGAGAGGAAGAGGGGCATGCCTTCAAGGTGCAGCGCCCTATATATTTCACCAGCAAGGTGTTATCCAACTCCAAAGCTCGCTACTCCTAAATCCATAAACTCCTCTACATCGTCCTCATCACCAAGAGGAAGCTGCGCCACTACTTCGAGTCACACCCTGTGACAGTAGTGACATCGTTCCCCCTCGGCGAGGTCGTCCATAGCCATGACACTACGGGAAGAACCGCAAAGTGGGCGCTCGAGCTGATGGATCAAGGCATTTCTTATGCCCCCCGAACAGCGATCAAATCTCAGGTACTGGCTAACTTCATCACGGAGTGGACCGAGGTCCAGATGCCACCAGCAGTCGTCGATCAAGAGTACTAGACAATGTACTTCGATGGATCACTGATGAAGAAGGGCGCCGGAGCAGGACTAGCTTTTGTATCCCCCCTCGGGGTCCACATGAGGTACATGGTTTGGCTCCATTTCCCCTCATCAAACAATACTGCAGAATACGAAGCGCTCATCAACGGCCTATGAATCGCCATCGAGCTGGGCATTTGACGCCTCGACGTTAGGGGCGACTCCTAGCTAGTCATCAACCAGGTCATGAAGGAGTCATGCTGCCACGACGCCAAGATGGAGGCATACTATCAAGAAGTTCGATGGCTGGAGGACAGATTCGATGGCCTCGAACTTAATCACATCCCAAGGCGCCTCAACGAAGCAGCCGACACGCTCGCGAAAGCAGCATCCGGCCGAGAGCCAATCCTGGTAGGCGTCTTTGCCAGCGATCAACACAAACCCTCGGTACGCTACGTGGGGTCAGAACAAGCCGACGATGGCCTATCTAGTCTGACCCTAGGGGCCGATCCACCAACTGCTCTGCCCGATCCCGAGGTTATGGAACTTGAGGAGGACCCAGCAGCAGAGCCTGACCCTCCCGATGACTAGAGAACGCTTTACCTCGACTACCTCCTCCACGACATACTACCGGCAGACAAGACGGAAGCCCGACGGCTCGCACGACGCGCCAAGTCCTTCGTTCTTGTAGAGGGCGAACTCTACAAACGGAGTCACATCGGGATTTTGCAACTCTGTATTCCTGGCGAACAGGGAAAACTCCTGCTGGGCGACATCCATGGTGGAATCTGCAGTCATCATGCCGCACCAAGAACCTTGGTTGGGAATGCATTCCGACAAGGCTTCTACTAGCCCACCGCAGTAGCCGATGCTGAGCAAATTGTACGCACCTGCGAAGGGTGCCAGTACTATGCTCAGCAAACACACCTCCCGGCCCAGGCACTCCAGATGATCCCCATCATGTGGCCCTTCATGGTCTAGGGGCTCGACCTGGTTGGGCCACTCAAAAAGGCGCCCGGGGGCTTCACCCACCTGCTTGTCACCATAGACAAGTTTACAAAATGGATCGAAGCTCGACCAATATCCACGATCAAATCCGAGCAAGCTATGCTATTCTTCCTCGACATCATCCATCGCTTTGGAGTACCGAACTCCATCATCACAGACAATGGCACGCAGTTCACCGGTAGGAAATTCATTCGGTTCTGCGATGAACAACACATCCGGTTCGATTGGGCAGCCGTCGCGCACCCCTAGACGAACGGGCAGGTTGAGCATGCAAACGGCATGCTCCTTCAAGGCCTCAAGCCTAGAATTTTCAATCGGTTGAACAAGTTCGGCGCGTGCTGGCTCACCGAGCTCCCGACCGTGCTCTGGAGCCTAAGGAAAACTCCTAGCCAGGCCACCGGCTACACACCTTTCTTCATGGTCTACGGTTCCAAGGCCGTTCTCCCAACGGACCTCGACTATGGAGCACCAAGAATCAGAGCATATGACGAACAGGGGGCTGAGGCATCTCACCAAGACACCATGGACTAGCTAGATGAAGCCCGCGACATCGCCCTCCTCCATTCAGCTAAGTACCAGCAAGCGTTGCGATGATACCATAGCCGATGGGTACGGGGTCGAGCCTTCAACGTCGGGGACCTCGTCCTCCACCTTGTGCAGAGCAACAAGGACCGCCACAAACTCTCCCCGCCCTAGGAAGGGCCCTACGTCGTCGCGGAAGTACTTCGCCTGGGCGCCTACAGGTTGAAAACCATCAACGGCGAGGTCTTCACCAACGCCTAGAACATTGAGCAGCTACATCGTTTTTACCCTTAAAATAAGCGTATACTCTTCCTTATCAGTTTTTGTCATTACAAAACCTCGATCCTTAGTGACTTCTGACCCCTGCAAATCACGAGGGGTCAGACCTCACTCGGGGGCTGACATATGACATGAGTAATACAAGTATTACGCTTGCAAAAACCACCTGTGTTATATTTGTAAACATTCTCTAAAGTTTTCCATTCTTCTCATAAACAAGTCCTAAGGGCTAAAATTTTGGGAACAAATTCTGAATACAACTGGTAGGACTGCGGGACACCCATGCCCTAGTGGCTGCAACCTCCTTGCTCACCAGCTCAATCAGAATTAGTTCGCCTACGTTCCTAGTTTCTGAACCCCAAATGGTAGCAATTGCTCTCCCTACATATGTGCTAAGAGTTTGGATTGTAGCTTACACATATGCTTAGATAGGAAATATGGGAGACAATGTATATCAAATAATGCTAAGGTATAAGAGATGGACCTTTGAAGCGTGATACCAATCGGAGTGCACCAATATATCATCCTTAGCACCATTAGTAACTAGACATACACAAAAACTAGAATACCCCATGAGATCAACATTAGAAGCAAGGGTCTAGTTTCCATAAAATGAACATAAGTCTAGTTACTTAACCTATGCATGCTAGTTTTTCATTTCATCATCCAATCCTATAACTAGCATACACCACATAAGCATGGATATTGAAATTGAAAACTTATGCTATGCAAGCAAATATATGAAATGCACATTCAAATGCAACATACAAGTATATGAGCTTGCTCCCCCTACTTGTGTACAATTTTGATTGATCCCCTTACAATGTCATTTCATTTGTTTGCTCCCCCTATCTTACTATCTTTGTGAATTTCTCTTCCCCATTGTCAACAATTAGCACAAAAAGGCGAGCTCAAATTTTAGATAGGTTGGGGTGAAACCATGTGAAGTGAGGATCATTTTCCCAATTTGGTTCAATCTAGATCACTTAGAGTTCATTTTCTAGATCAAACACTAGGTTTACAAGCCCACAAACATGTCATATGCTACCACTAGACCAAATTAAGCATATAGGCAATAGTGGTACCATACAAGCATCAAATTCATTTGATTTTTATGAATGAGCCTATTAAATGTGAAAGATGTCTAGATGCACTAAACATGTCCTTAGCAATGATGTATGCCATGCCAATCAACTTTTACCTTGGATTGCTCAAAGGAGAGGCATGTCATATAAGTAGGGGTGCTTCAACACATATTTGAGAAATCCAATATGTTCAACTCATTCCTTCGCTTGCAAAACATTTTCTCATCTAATGGCTTGGTGAATATATTAGCAAGTTGATCTTCGGTGCCCACACTCTCAATGCAAATGTCCTCTTTTTGTTGGTGATCTCTTATGAAATGGTGGCGGACATCAATGTGTTTTGTTCTTGCATGTTGAACCGGGTTGTTGGTTAACTTGATTGAACTCTAATTGTCACATAGCAATGGCACTTTCTTGAACTTGATTTCAAAGTCACTCAAAGTAGCCTTCATCCAAAGTAATTGAGCACAACAACTACTGGCCAAAATGTACTCCGCTTCAGCGGTTGAAAGTGCTACACTATTTTGCTTCTTTGATGACCAAGACACAAGTGATTTTCCCAATAGTTGACATGTGCCCAATGTGCTCTTTCTCTCAACTTTGCATCCTACATAATCGGAGTTCGAATATCCAATCAACTCAAATCTTGCTCCCTTGAGATACCACAATCCAACATTTTGTGTATGCTTCAAGTACCTCAATATTCTCTTTGTAGCCTTCAAATGACTTTCTCTTGGTGAAGCTTAAAATCTTGCACACATGTATACACTAAACATTATATCCGGTCTTGATGCGGTCACATAGAGTAGGCTTCTAATCATAGACCGATACAATTTTTGATCCACCATATTGCCTCTTGCATCACTATCTAAGATATCATTTGTCCCCATTGGTGTACTAATAGCTTTGCTATCACTCATGCCAAACTTCTTGATCATGTCCTTGATATACTTGCCTTGACTCACAAATGTACCATTCTTCAATTGCTTGATTTGAAGACCAAGGAAGTAACTTAACTCTCCAATCATGCACATCTCAAACTCACTTGCCATCATCTTGCCAAACTCCTCACAAAAATCTTGGTTTGTTGACCCAAATATAATATCATGAACATAGATTTACAATACAAACAAGTCATTTCGAAGCTTCTTGGTGAAGAGAGTGGTGTCAACCTTTCCCATTTTGTATCCCTTAGAGGGTAGAAAATCTCTCAATCTCTCATACCATGCTCTTAGTGCTTGTTTCAATCTATACAAAGCCTTTCTTAACTTATAAATATGGTTGGGTTTCTTTTCATCTTCAAAACTGGGAGGTTGCTCAACATACACAAGCTCATTGATGTACCCATTGAGAAATGCACTCTTCACATCCATTTGGTACAACTTGATGTTGTGGGCACAAGCATAGGCTAACAAGATCCTAATTGCTTCCAATCTTGCAACCAGGGCATATGTTTCTCCAAAGTCAAGACCTTCAACTTGAGTGTAATCTTGAGCCACTAATCTTGCTTTGTTCCTTATTATTATGCCATCTTGATCTTGCTTGTTTTTAAATACCTATTTGGTTCTAATCATATTATGTCCTTTTGGTCTCTCTACTAATTGCCATACTTGATTTCTTGTGAAGTTATTCAATTCTTCATGCATAGCATTCACCCAATTAACATCCTTCAATGCTTCATCTATCTTCTTTGGTTCAATGGATGACACAAATGAGAAATGTTCACAAAATGATGTCAATCTAGATCTTGTTTGTACACCTCTAGAAATATCACCAATTATAGAGTCCAAAGGATGATCTCTTGCGACATTGATTGGTTGGAGCACTTGCATTTGATTGCTTGCATTTGATTGAGATGATGAACTAGCCAATTGTTGTTGATCTTGCACTTTGTCATCACTAGCACTTGCTTGACTTTGATCTTGGGAACCACTAGCTTGTTCATTTGAGTTAGAGAGCACTTGATTCTTGTCATCTTCAATATCAATTACTTCTCTAGGTCTTGTATCACCAATGTCCATGTTCTTCATTGCATTGACTAATTGAGTGCCTCTCACATCATCTAGATTCTCATCTCCCTCTTGGGAACTATTTGTTTTATCAAATTCTACATCATGAACCTCCTCAAGAGTACCACTAGCCAAATTCCAAACTCTATATACCTTGTTAATAGTGGAGTAACCAAGCAAGAAACCTTCATCACATTTTTTTTCAAGCTTGCTCAATCTAGTGCCTTTCTTCAATATGTAGCATTTACAACCAAAAACCCGAAAGTATGCTATGTTGGCTTTCTTTCATTCAATAGCTCATAAGGTGTCTTCTCCATCATGGGGTGACAATAGAGTCGGTTGCTATAATAGCAAGCCATGTTAATTGCTTTGACCCAAAATGAATGACTCACATTGTACTCACTCAACATTGATCTTGCCATGTCAATGAGTGTTCTATTCTTCCTCTCAACAAGGCCATTTGATTATGGAGTGTACTTGGCCAAGAATTGATGTCTAATTCCAAATTCATCATACATCACATCAATTCTAGTGTTCTTGAACTCACTACCATTGTCACTTCTAACTCTCTTGATGGTTGTTTTAGACTTGTTGTGAATGCCCTTGACAAATGATTTGAATGTTGCGAACACATCACTTTTGTCCATAAGAAAGAACACCCATGTGTATCTAGCAAAATCATCCACAATCACAAATCCGTATTTATTTCCACCAATGCTAGTGTTTGTGGTTGGTCCAAACAAGTACATATGCACCAACTCAAATGCCTTAGATATGCTCATCATGCTCTTCTTAGGATGTGTGTTACCAACTTGCTTTTCGGCTTGACATGCACTACATAGCTTATCCTTCTCAAATGTGACATCTTTCAAGCCTCTAACTAAGTCATGTTTGATCAACTTGTTCAATTATTTCATTCCAATATGACCAAGCCTTCTATGCCATAACCAACCCATGCTAGACTTAGTGATCAAACATGTTGACAATTGAGCTTCTCTAGCATTGAAATCAACCAAGTATAGATTCTCATATCTAAATCATTTGAATATCAAGTTAGAGCCATCTACACTTATGATCTCTACATCATCCACACCAAATATGCACTTGAAACCAAGATCACACAATTGAGCTATCGATAATAGGTTGAAGTTCAAGCTCTTTACTAGTAGCACATTGGAAATGCTCAAGTCATTGGATATTGCAATCTTACCAAACCCTTTGACCTTGCCTTTGCCATTGTCACTAAATGTGATACTATCAATCCCATTGCTCTTATTTTTATTGATTGAATTGAACATTCTTGGATCACCGGTCATGTGTTGTGTGCACCCACTATCAAACACCCAATGCCTTCCTCTGACTTTATAATTGACCTACAAAAGAAGATCAATTCTTTTTAGGTACCCAAACTTGCTTGGGTCCTTGATGGTTAGTTACCAAGGTCTTTGGTACCCAAATGGCCTTCTTCTTTGGGCCCACAATTGGTGTACCAATGAACTTAGCCTTCACACCATTGGCACCCTTAACAAGCATGTAACAAGAATCAAATCTAATTGAGGATACATTAGGTAGCTTGTTCTTGTTAGTCTTACAATATTGCTCTATATGCCCAACTTGCTTGCATCTATTGCAAAACCGACCATTGCCCTTCACAAAGCTAGATTTGGGAGTGACAAAGGCCATCTTGCCTTTCTTGGGGGTATAGCCTAATCCCTCTTTGTTGAGAGAAAACCTTTGGCTACCCAAGCACTTTAGCAAGCGGGCATCTCCACCATAGGCATTGCCTAAGGCACGAGTGAGCTCATTTACCTCCTTCTTGAGGGTCTCATTTTCTACCATTAGTGAGGCATCAAAAGTGAAACCATCACTCAAAGGTGAAGTTGAAGTAGAAGTGCTACAAGAAGGGTTAGTGGGAGCAACTACAATGGCTTATAAAAAGATTTATCAATAATATCACATGTTAGTCCCACATCACAAGACACAATCACTTGCTCCTTCTTGGCTTCCTCCTTCTTGACTTGCTCAATGAGAGAGGAGTGAGCCTTTTCAAGTTTAGAGTGAGCTTTGCCAAGCTTCTCATGAGCTTCTATTAGCCTCTCATGAGTGGCACTTAGCTCATCAATGGATTGCACGAGAAATTTGACTTTCTTGCTCAATCCTTTGCACTCCTTTCTCTTTATCTCAAAGCAAGTGTTCACTTGCTCACACATGTCCATGAGCTCCTCCTTGGTGTACTCCTCCTCATCATCATCACTCCTACAAGCATCACTTTCACATTCATTATCATCACTCACATCATATTTTACCTTGGTAGGCTTTGCCATGAGGCATGTCGATGGAGTGTCGAAGATGGAGGGCTTGTTGTTGATGGCGATGCTTGCTAGTGCTTTCTTGATAGATTTCTTACCATCATCACTAGAGCCATCACTATCCAAAGAGCCATCAAGTGACCACATAGCCTCCACCCTTCTTCTTCTTTTGGAAGGTTATCTTCTTCTCCTTCTTCTCCTTCTTGTGCTTCTTCTTCTTATCCTCATCATTGTCACTATTGTAGGGATAATCCGCTACAACGTGATCGGGGCTCTTGCAATTGTAGCATCTTCTCACATATTCTTTGCTTTTGGTGTGATCTCTTCTCTTTCTTGCACCATAACCCTTCTTCTTCATGAATTTGCCCATCTTGCGCATAAATAGAGACATGGCTTCATCATCAATGTCACTAAGATCCTCATCATCACTTGATTCCTTCTTGGACTTGCCCTTGTTCTTGGATGATGAGCTAGCCTTGAATACTACACCCTTCTTCTTCTTGTCTTCATCTTCCTTCTTGTCATCCTTGTCAACCCCTTTCCTTTCCACATGGTATGTCTCTTGTGTCATGACATCACCTAGTACTTGGTTAGGGGTAATCTCCTTTAATCCTCCTCTTATGATAAGCAATCTCAACATCTCAAATCTTGGAGGTAAGCACATCAAGAACCGCTGAGAGACATCATAATCATTGATCTTCTCTCTCAAAGCCTTCAAGTCATTGACAATCACTTGCAATCAATGGAACATCTCCGGAATGCTCTCATCTTCCTTCATCTCAAAGCTTGTCAACTTGTCCTTGAGGATGTACAACTTGGCACTCTTCACCGCCGGTGTGCCCTCATATGTTTCCTCCAATCTCTTCCACACCTCATTAGCTCTCTCACAATCCTTGATTTGCTCAAACACCTTGGAATCAATGGCATTGTATATGGCGTTTAGAGCTATTGTATTACATTGCTTGTTGGTCTTATCTTGGTTAGTGAGATTGTCGGGATCAATGATAGCATAGTCACTCTCGGTCACATCCCATACTTGATTATTGATTGAATCAGGATACATCCTCATCTTTCTCTTCCAATAATCATAGCATGTGCCATCAAAGAACGGTGGTTTGCCCCCCACATGGTTGAACACAACTTGAGCCATAATTTAACACTAAGGTTATTAAGCCTTTAATCAAACGGTGACCATGGCTCTGATACCACTTAAAAGGTCCTAATATGGCTAGAGGGGGGGTGAATAGCCTATTAAAAATCTACAAACCAACTAGAGCAATTTGATTAGTATGACAAATAGCGAAAAGCAAACTTGCTCTAGCTCTACAAGGGTTGCAAGCCGCCTATCCAACAATTCTAGTTACTATGATCACTAGACACACAATTTACTAAGTCACTACCCACTAAGAGCTCTCATACTTGCTACACTAAAGAGCTCCACTAGATGAACTTAAGCTACAAAGCAAGCTCTCAGTTCTAGCTACACTAAAGAGCTTACTACAACTAGTTTGCGGGTATGTAAATGAGTAAGTAAAGTAATTATACCGCCATATAGAGGAGTGAACCAATCACAAGATGAATACTAAATCAATCACCAGGAGAATACCAATGGACAAGAGACAACCAATTTTTCTCCCGAGGTTCACGTGCTTGTCGGCACGCTAGTCCCCGTTGTGTCGACCAACACTTGGTGGTTCGGCGGCTAAGAGGTGTTGCATGAACCTCGTCCACACAATTGGACACCGCAAGAACCTACCCACAAGTGAGGTAACTCAATGACACGAGCACTCCACTAGAGTTACCTTTCATCGCTCCGCCGGGGAAGGCACAAGACCCCTCACAATCACCGCGATCGGAGCCGGAGACAATCACCAACCTCCGCTCAATGATCCTCACTGCTCCAAGCTGTCTAGGTGGCGGCAACCACCAAGAGTAACAAGTGAATCCCGCAGCGAAACACGAACACCAAGTGCCTCTAGATGCAATCACTCAAGCTTTGCACTTGGATTTTCTCCCAATCTCACAAAGATGATGAATCAATGATGGAGATGAGTGGAAGGGCTTTGTCTAAGCTCATAAGGTTGCTATGTCAATGCAAATGGCCAAGAGAGTAAGCGAGAGCTGGCCAAACGGTATTTATAGACACCCCTAGACAATAGAGCCGTTGGCTCAATTATTGGGCTGACTGTGGGACGACCAGACACACAGGTCGTGTGCATTGGACGCGTCTGGTGGGGACCAAACGTGTCCGGTCGCAACCAGACCGCCACGTGTCCCTTTTCAAATGTTTAGCCATTGCCGCCTAACGTCTATCTCTGCACACAGTAATACCACATGATCGGACGCGCTGTTAGAAAATGACCAGACGCGGGAGACGCAGCGTCCGGTCGAGTCCAGAGAGCTCTCAGAGCCGCTCTGGGCCGACCGGACGCGTCCAGTCACACCGGACCAGACGTAGGAGACACAACGTTTAGTCGAGTCTAGAGAGCTCCCAGAGCTGCTCTGTGCTGACCGGACGCGTCCGGACACACCAGACCGGACGCTCCCAGCGTCTAATCAATTATAGCGCTGAAAACCCGAGACTAGCTGGTTCACACTGGACGCATCCAATGTGGCGACCGGACGCGTCCGGTCGCTCTCTGCAATCCTGTATCAGCTATACACTTTGACCTAACGCTGAACAGTAACTCATCAATGCCTGTTCACTCCACTGAGCCAGAGCCTGGTCACTTTCACTTAGTCACTCACCTCGGGTCCAAATATCGGACGCGTCTAGTCCTGATTCCGGACGTGTCTGGTCACTTCTGTTGACTACCCAAAGTTTGGATAAAAATATTGGACGCGTCTAGTCACTCTGTGACCAGCGCGACTAACTCCTTTTCAACTCTCTATCTTCTTTACCCTTGCTCAAATATGCCAACCACCAAGTGTATCACCTTATGCACATGTGTTAGCATATTTTGACAAATGTTTTCAAGGGTGTTAGTACTCCACTAGATCCTAAATGCATATGCAATGAGTTAGAGCATCTAGTGGCACTTTGATAACTGCATTTCGATACAAGTTTCACTCCTCTTAATAATATAGCTATCGATCCTAAATGTGATCACACTCGCTAAGTGTCTCGATCACTAAATCAAAAAGCTCCTATCAATTTCACCTTTGCCTTGAGCTTTTTATTTTTCTTTCTTCTTTTCCAAGTCCAAGCATTTGATCATCACCATGCCATCACCATCATCATCATGTCATGATCTTCATTTGCTTAAACACCTGGAGTAGTGCTACCTATCTCATAATCACTTTGATAAACTAGGTTAGCACTTAGGGTTTCATCAATTTACCAAAACCAAACTAGATCTTTCACCGTGGCCAGGCACTAGCCGACAGGCACGTATGCTCACGACCGGCGTGGCCCGCACGCCGTAGTGCCATCAATGGCAAGGCGATGGTGACATGGCCACATGCGCGCAGCGTCAAGGCGGGCTAGCGTCGTAGTGCAGCAGCAGGCGTGCAGCGTGGTGATGCGACAGTGGCGGTAGTGGCGTCATCGCGGCGTGGGCATGGAGGCAGCAGCAGCACCAGCGACAGCCATGGTGGCAGGGGACGTCGGGCGCAGAGTGGGCCGGTGGCCTAGCAGTGTGGCCAGAGTGGCCAAGCCACGGCAAGGCCATGGCCTGCCGGTGCGCGGCCACGCACGTGCGCATAGCACAACCGCATGGTGACACGGGTCAGCCACGCGCACGATGCTAGATAGCACAAAGCTGTGACATGCATGAATTTTAAAGCGCTGATCACGACCAAATCGTTGCTCCTAAACCTAAACTGGGTTCACTACACTCAAGATAGCATATGGAACTACTAAATCGAATCATAGCACTACACCACTCCTCAACCCAATCTCTCCAAATAAATTACTAAACATAGCAACGTCTAGTTGTCCACAAGCTTAGAAAATTTCTAAGTGTTTGAGCTAATCTTAATTTTAGATTGCATTTCTAAGCTACTGAAAATATTACTTAGCAATATTCTTTTTCAATACCAAGTATTTCATTGTCATCTACAAAGTTCACATTTCAAACTTTATTTAAGTGTCACATACATGTTCTATAGCATTTTTGCTTAATAAAAATTGGTTTTAAACCCTACTTGATATACCTGAACTATTGAATCAACTTTCGTTTAACATTTTATTGAACATTTTAAGTTACAAAAAATTGATCTACACACTTTATCACATGCATTAACATATAAACATGATGCTCATGACATATTTTAGTAAATGATTTAGGGTTTAACACCGAGGGTGTTACAGTTTTCCTTCCACATGCGGAATATTACAGCACATAAATAAAACCAATGCTTTGGATCAGTAATATGTAGAGTAGCCAACAAATCTGTTAGGTCCTCATCTACCAATGCCCAAACACATCTAGACATTATGCAATACAGTAAGGAATGGTCCCATGTATCTTCTTCTGCACCACAAATTTTGCAATTTGATGTTTTTTCTAGATTCTTGCTTTTCAGCACACTAGCAGTGGGTATTGAGTTGAGTGCAAGACGCCAACAGAACACCTTGATTTTAGATGGTAGCTTCATGCTCCACAATCTATTCCATTCTTTCTGACTCCTCTCAACATCAGAGCAATTGGCCTTGCTTTCAAAATAATCTTCTCTAGTTTTCTTGGCCTTAATCAACATTCTGTAGGCAGTAAATAGCCCACTTTTTTCATGGAGCCATGCCCAACAGTCATCCTATTTTCTCATACTTAGTGGAATCTGTAGAATTGTTTCACTGTCTACTCATGGAAAAAGTGCCTCACCACATCAACTTTCCATGTCATAGAAGTATGGTCAATCAGCTCACTTACTCGTGTCGGGGGGTTAGGTTCATTTGAAGCCAGAGATCTATACATTCCAGATCTTGGTATCCAGCTACACTCCCAAATTTGTGTGCTTTCGCCATCACCTATGTGTTTAATTAGTCCCTGTCTTAATACATCTATCCCATCACAAATAGCCCTCCACTTTTTAGATGGATTATTCCCAATCTGCGCACTAAGAATGTCATTTGAGGGGAAATAAATAGCATTCAACAACGGGGAGCAAAGTGATTTTGGCCTAGTGAGGAGGCGCCATGCCTGCTTGGCAAGTAGGGCTAAATTAAAAATTTCCATATCTCTAAAGCCCATGCCTCCCATATATTTTGGTTGGATCATCTTTTCCCATGCCACCCAGCTTGTTTTTCTTTTGCCTCTTTCACTGCCCCACCAAAATTTTCGTAATAGAGAATTTATATGATCACACAAGCCTTTTGGAAGTCTGAAGCATTCCATAGTATAAGTAGGAATTGCTTGGGCCACAACTTTAATTAAAATTTCCTTCCCTCTAATAGATAAACTTTGTTCTATCCAACCTTGAACTTTATTCCAAACTCTATCTTTAATGTACTAGAAAGCCCCATTTGTTGCTCTACCGACCTCCATAGGCAATCCTAAATATTTCTCATTTAAGGATTCATTCTCCACATGAGTTATTGATTTAATTTCATTGCGAATGGTTTGCCTGCAACCTTTGCTAAAAAATATGGATGATTTTGCTAGATTTACCTGTTCACCAGAGGCTTCACAGTATTTTGACAGGGACTCTTGCACTGCTCTTGCATTGCATGCTGCAGCTTTGAAAAACAAAAGACTGCCATCAGCAAATAAAAGATGGTTGATCTTTGGTGGCGTTTGTGCAACCTGAATTCCTTGGATCCCACCTTCACCTTTGAGTGCACTAGACAATCCTTCAACACAAATCAAGAATAAATATGGAGAAATTGGGTCTTCTTGTCTAATTCCTCGAGTTGGTTTGAAATCTTATAATCGTTCTCCATTGAACAGGACTGAAAAAGAAATAGATGGGACACATTTCATTACTTTATTCACCCATGTTCGATAGAAACGCAATTTTAACTTGATAGCCTCCAGATAATTCCATTCTACTCTATCATATGCCTTCGACATATCCAACTTCATAGCACAGTGAACATTAGCTTTTGACCGATTAGTGCACATAAAATGCAAACATTCATAAGCAGCTAGGACGTTGTCAGTGATGATTCTACCAGGGACAAAAGCTGATTGCTCCTCGAAAATGATATCCAGGAGAACCCTTTTCAACCGATTAGCCAAAGCTTTGGATATAATTTTGTATACAACATTGCAAAGACTTATAGGTCAAAATTGGTTCAAAGATACTGGATTTTGGACTTTAGGGATTAAAACGATGAACATACCATTGATTTTAGTTGGTATTTCATTTCCATTATGAACCCTCAACACCACCCTTGTCAAATCCTCATGACAAATGTCCCAGTTATTCTAGAAAAATGTGTAGGAAAACCATTAGGCCCTGGCGATTTGGTTGGGAACATTTGAAAAAGGGCATTCTTTATTTCCTTCTCATCAAAAGGGGCACATAAAAAAATGATTCATCTCATCAATTACCTTGCAGCGAACATGATCTAGAACCTGATGCAAGTTGGATGTACCCTTCGACTCAAATAATTTATGGTAGAAATATGTTGCCATCCCATGTAATTCATTAATATTTGTGCATTCAGAGCCATCTGGGCGGACCAGCTTTGTAATTCTATTTTGCATTCTTCTTCTACTTGCTCGTTGATGAAAGAATCTTGTATTACTGTCCCCCTCTCGTAACCATGTAATGCGTGATCTTTGTTTCCACATTATCTCTTCTTGGTAGTTTAACATAATAATGCGTTCTACTATCTTTTGTTCCTCTTCTGAAACATCAATCCTTGTTGGGTTAGATCTCAACTTCTCAAGCCTTTTCTTCTGTTCTCTCAGTTCTCTCCTTACAGCACCAAAAGTCTTCTCACCCCATGACTTAAGTTCTTCCCCAAGATGGCATAATATGTCCTTCATGTTCTTAACTGAATTACAATGATGTCCACCTTTCCAAACCTGCTGGATTATGGGAGATAACCCAATATTTGTTTCCCACATAAGTTCATATATAAAAGGCTTGCCCTGTCCATGTACAGAAACACTCCTTTCATCTGGTTAAAGTGATAAGAGAATCGAACAGTGATCAGATTTCACTGCCATGAGGCGGCGGATTGCTGCAAGAGGAAAACATGTGCACCAACTGGCTGATGCCAGCACCCTGTCAAGTCAAACCTGGACGAAATATCCTCCAGCCACTCTCTTTTCAAAAGTCCAGTCCAAACCCATATAGCCTGTATCACATAACTGGCAAACATCCACCGCCTCCATAAAACCTTCCATCAAGTACTCCTCCCTATTATGTGGTCCCAATTGTTCTTCCCTTCTAAGGATCTCATTAAAATCACCCATACAAACCCTGGGAAGATCTGTATCACTTCTTATTTCCTTCATAAGGTCCCACGTCCAATACCTTAGCGACCTGTTTGGCTCTCCATAAATGAAAGACATTAGGATCTTTCCCATCTTCTTTAATAATTGTATCGATGTGGTAGTTTGAGAATTTTTGAATGGTTACTGTCACATCATTCTTCCAGAATAGCCCCAGCCCTCCACTTCTTCGTGAACTACTAACTGCATAGTTAGCATCAAAACCCAGAGTAAAAAAAGGGCAGACCCAGTGCCGGAGGCTCCCACATGAGAGGGGGCTGGGGAAGGGAAAAACTGAGGTAGGCCTTCCCCCCGTAAATCTACGGAGAGGCTGCTTTGAACCCATGACCTGGTGACTCACTGAGACAGCTCTCACCACTGCACCAGGCCTGCCTTTCCATCAAAACCCAGAGTGTAACACAAATTTTCCACTCGGTACTTATCAATCTGAGTTTCCATTATGAACAACACTGAGGGGGCATAATCCTTAGCGAGATCGCGAAGCTCCTTTACTGTCGCAGGGTTGCCAATCCTGCGACAGTTCCAACTTATGATTTTCATTGTTCCTGGCAATACTCCTCTAGGGAGCCCGCCGATCTCATATCAAAATCAACATCTACATCTTTCTCCTGCACTTTTAGATGCTTCTGGTTTCACTCTATGGAAAACCCATCTTTTAAAGATTCACTTACATCAGCACCTATTAACAAAGTATGTCCATCCTCTTTTTCCAAGTTGTGTACCAGATTCATTTTCATCTCATTGGCAGGAATAACAGTCAAGGCCATATTGTTGCTTTCTGGTAAGACTACGTCTCCTGGAGTGAGAATATTTTTTTATCTCCTGCCCTATCAAATTTTAGGTGCCGATCACTATCCCTCTTCAAGGGGCTTCTTCCGTCATCCTTTAAATCAACTGAAGCATTTAAGTCTCTTCTATTGTTGTTATCACTCCTAGGATCTGAGTTTCTCTCTTGGAAATAGGACTTGGCTGAATATCTAGAATCTGATTCTTTCGTATTTGTTGAACTAGAGGATCTGCTTCCTTTTATTTTCCCTTTCCTTTCTAAACTAGCAATCAGTCAGTCCCCATATTGGAGAGCCTTCTTATCATGCACACCATCACCACACTCAGATTCAACATGACCCAAAAGACCACAAATAGCACAGAACTTAGGAAGCTTCTCATACTTCACACGAAAAGCCTCCCGCTTCTCGTCCCCCACCGAAATATACACAACCCTAGTTAGAGGTTTCTCCACATCAAGCTTAACTCTGATATGCAAGTAGTCTCTCCGGCCACTACTGTCCTCGTTGAGATCCACCTTTAGAAAATCACCTATTTTATTTTCCAATTGGCGCCCAATGTTCTTCGTTCTAAATCATGTTGGCAAATCATAAATACGAATCCAAGCTGCCAAGTATTTGAATTAGACCTTGGAGGGCTTCGTAACCCCATCATACTCTCCCAATAGAACAGCGTGGCCCCTAAAAATCCATGGACCCTCCTCCATCACTTTCCTCCAATCTCCCGGACAAGAAAACTTGAGCACAAACAAAATTTCTTCTATGCCTTAAAGCTAAAATCTTTTGCCAACCTTTGCCAATGTTGTCCATCATGCTCTGCTTTTAATTCCTCCAAGTCTTCTTCCAGAACAATGCCTTTTTTCTCATCTTCCCTACTCTCCAAGTGCGATTTTTTTTATTTTTTACACTTTTTTGTAAACTAATTTAAAATCTAACACTGTTTTTTTTTCAAAACTAACATTTTTGACCGCACCTATTATCATGATGCGACGAAACGCCTGTGCCACGTCATGCATGGTGACACAACGAGAGGATGACGTGGCGATGATCGAAACTATTGACGTGGCAAATCTACCGCCACAATCTATACGACGCTGTTGCGCCACGGCGCATGGCACAGCCACCTTTGACACGGAGAGACAGATGGCCCATGCTTCCATAGAAATAATCTGACAATTCTGTCGCTTGTGTCACTCGATTTTTTGGGCCGTCTGATCGCGGGGCTCACACACCATGCTGCGCTCCCCTCCGACACGGGACGGGACTGGACGGGGCGCTGCAGAGCTATGAGACAGTGGAGAGGGTGGAGATGGCATGCATGGCGGTCGGGCGCCTCGATTTTGCGGGCGGTGCTGTGTGCTGCGGTGTAGAGGGTGGAGATGGCATGCATGGCGGTCGGGCGCCTCGATTTTGCGGGCGGTGCTATGTGCTGTGGTGTACTAGTACTCCTACTCTGTTTTGTGACCAGAGATATGCATGATGTGCGCCTCGTTTTTTTTCTGTCCCAAGACCAAGACCACCAGCTAGCCACTAGCTAGGCATGCATGTGTGCAGCTACGTAGGTCCTGTTTGGCAGGGCTTCTCCATCGGTTTTAGGAGTCGTTTAAAGCCGTTTTTTACCAAATAGGGTAAAGTAAAATAGTTTCACTTGTGAAGCCCCTAAAAACATGCTCTCACGTTGATTTTGGGTGGGATTGAGCTAAAAAAAAGTGGCTTCTCCTGGCTCCTCCTCCAGGCCCCTAAAAACATGCTCTCACAGAGAAGTCATTTTGCCAAACGGTTTACCAAAATCGCTTCAACTCCACCGGTGAAACTGTTTATGGAGCTAAAGTTAAAAAATAGCTTTACTAATGAAGTGATGCCCGGCCAAACGGGACCGTAGTAGTGTTGCAGCAAGGCTGTTTTTTTTTTTTTTTTTTTTGTCCCAAGACCACCGGCTAGCCACTAGCTCGGCATGCATGCATGTGCTGATCCGTCGCTATCACGTCACCTCGTCCTTGATACAGATTTATTTCTTTAATAGGAATATATTACATTGTATTGAACTGTATTTTACTATTTCTAGTAAGGCATCGTTTAGTTCCACTTCATTTTATAAATTTTTTCAAGATTTCTCATTACATCGAATCTTTGACACATGTATGAAGCATTAAATATAAATAAAAAATAAAATTAATTACACAGTTTAGACGAAATTGTCGATACGAATCTTTTAAGCCTAATTAGACTATGATCGGATACTAATTGCCAAATAACAACGAAAGTGCTACAGTACTGTTCCGCCAAAAATTTTGCAAACTAAACAAGCCCTAAGATGTCCATTAATAATTTCAGTTGCCTCTCGCAATAGTTAAATGACATGTCCACCATGCTTAGAGTTTGGTAATCTTTAAGTATCTCTCAGCTACGTTCGTTATATATATATATATATATATATATATATATATATATATATAGTTATAGTTATATATAGTTGTAGGTTTATTCGTACGGCTGAACTTAGGACTAGAGGCAATTAAAAAAAACGCGATACGGGACGGCGCACGGAATTTGGGCGGGACTGGGCACCGCCGCGTCGCTGCGGTCGAGTGTCCGCGCCGGCGCGCCGCCGCTGCTCAGCTTCGCCCGCACCCGCGCGGTCTGCTGCTCAGCTTCGCCCGCATCCGCGCCACTGCCTGCCGAACTCTGGCCCGCACGACTGCTGCCCAGCTCTTCTTGCGTCTGCGCCACCGCCGCCTACCTAGCATAGCCATTGGACGAGGAACGGAGGGCATCAGGCATGGGGTAAGTCAGACAATCTGAGCCGTCGCCTCCCCAGTCGCAGCAAGTCAAGTCAACGGTTCACACGGGCATTATTGGAAGAGTTACAGTTGCTTCTGTGGATGCGCTTCTCCCATCCTCCCCCAAAACCTACAGCCATTCGTCTCCCACACCCACTCATCTCCAGGTTGTGTCCGTGTCCGATCAACGATCATCAGTGAGAGGAGCCTCCCGCTTGTTGTCTCAGAAACAGACATCGTTGCTTCAGGTATGTTCTTTGGGGCGTGAATTTTTCCTCTCTCTCTCTCTCTCTTTTACCAAATTGACATTTCATCTGGATGGCTCTTATTAAATTGCTGCCTTACAAACGACTGAGGAACAATCTGTTTATTGAAAACACGCAGGAGATTCGCTACCTTTGTATTATGTAGGCTTAGCATATTTATGTTCTTCCCAAGTCCAAACAATCACGATTATCTGTAATTTTCTCCACAAATTCTTAAATTTTATGAACCCTAAATTTCGTGGATTTCTCTTATTTATCAATATCTAGTTCTGTATGTCAATGGCTTGCAATGTATCCATAGGCTTAATGGAAGGGGCATAGTTATTGGACTTTTCTTACTTCTATCAATCAGAGTTGTAGGTTGACCATAGCCTTGCAATGTTTATTTATAATGTTATATTTTGTGCAGCCCCGCATAATTTATCGTCTCATATGAAGGTTATTTTTGTATAGTTGGGGAATGAAGGGAGATTCCAGCAGACAAAGTAGCTTAAACGACAACTCACAAATATCAAGTGCATTTCCAAGGGAGCCAAAGCTAGAATTCCTAAAGAACATCACAAATGACTTCTCAAGTGAACGAGAGGTTGGACATGGTGCGTTTGGAGTGGTTTATAAGGTATAATTTCTGTCTCATATTTTAATTCTTTGAAGTTAACTATAACTAGTAAAAAAGTTGAAACCATATACTAACATGGAACCAAAGCAGGGCATACTTCAGAGTGGACAACTGGTTGCTGTGAAGAAGCTTGTGCGAACATCCGGAGTTCATGATAGACGTTTTCAGAATGAGGCAGGCAATCTCCAGACTCTGGAACACAGAAATATTGTCAAGTTACTTGGTTCTTGTTACCAAGTAGAAAAGAAATTGGTGGAGAGAAATGGCAGACATTTTCTCTCAGACGTTCCGGAAAAATTCCTCTGCTATGAATATTTGTCTAATGGAAGCCTTGACAAATACATTTACGGTATGGTAATCCCTGGTTGCATACTTATTTTCGTTTTTTTACTGTCTAAATACAGAATCCTACATGGTCTTGGTCTACGATAGAAAGTAAACATGATGAAGGCTACTTTATATATACCCAGGAATGATACAGGGCACATAAAACATTTTGCCATTTTCTGTAACACAGAAGATGCAAAGATATCATTGAGAAGATCTTTTCTCTGAAGTATTTCAATTCCTGCTTCCTTTTGTTATTCTTCAGATGAATCTTCTGGACTTGGTTGGCCCATGCGCTTCAAAATAATCTTGGGGATATGCAATGGGTTACATTTTCTGCATGAGGAGCGAAGTGAAGCCATAGTTCACTTGAACCTTAAACCTAGCAACATAATGTTGAGTGACGACATGGTGCCGAAAATTGCAGATTTTGGACTTTCAAGGTTGTTTGGTGAAGAACAAACCAGAATTCTCACCCAAAATGTTGTGGGATGGATGTAAGAACTTACTAGTTTCTGTATCTTTCCATTCTTCAAAGTTGCATTAGTATTTTTTGTGTGACAGAATATAATTTGATGCTAATGTGACCCAGAGGATACATTGCCCCGGAATACCATTACAGAGGAGAAATATCAGTAAAGTCAGACATATTCAGTTTGGGTGTTCTTATTCTCGAAATAGTGACAGGACTGAAAAGGGACCTCAATATTCAAGACATTTATTCTAAGTTACTAATTGATAATGTAAGCAATGCTGTAATAGTATAAACAATTTAGTCTCTATTCAGGACTGTTACTATTCAGTTTGCTTCTTTACTTTACAATTTCATTATCTAATTTTTCTAATTCACACAGGTATCTAAAAATTGGACAAAAATGTCGCATATAGAATCAAAGTATCCATCACTGGAAGAACAACACATGCTACAAGTAAAAAGATGCATTGACCTTGGTTTAAACTGCGTGGAGACGGATCCAAAGAAAAGGCCTACTGTAGGATCAATAATTGGTAAACTCGAAGGTAAAGGAACTGGTTCATAAAACCATTTATTCATTTCAGGATTGAAGGATTTAATCTAGAGGCTTTGTCGAAACATAGCGAAACGAACAGGGCCAATTCAACTGCTGTCGTACTCTCTACCTCTAGAGTAAAATATGCATTCTCTTGTTTAAAATGTAATATGTTCAAGCAGAAATCAGCCATGAAGCTAGCATACACAAATTCATGGAGAAGAAGCTGCAACTGATAACTGAATTCCCAAGGGAACCAAAGCTACACTTTGTAGAGGAAATCACAGGGAACTTTGCCAATGAACGCGAAATTGGTAAAGGTTCTTTTGGGGTAGTTTATAAGGTATATTTTAATTTCCATCACCATCAATTTGAGAAAAAATATGGGAGAAGCTATCTGAATATTGTTCTGTACTAATGATTTTAATTAATCTCAGGGAATGCTTCAAAATGGAGAAGTTGTTGCGGTAAAAAAGCTTTTGGTAGTTCCACAAATCAATCTGGATAAGCAATTTAAGAATGAAGTATTTAGTCTGATTGATCTCAATCATAGAAATATAGTGAAGCTAATCGGGTATTGTTATGAAATACATAAGAAACTGGTGGAATCCCATGAAAGATATGTTTTTGCAGACACACAAGAAAGGATACTCTGCTATGAGTATTTGCCTAGGGGGAGCCTTGACAAGTATCTTTACGGTATTCTACTTTATCTCATTCTCTCTCTGATTTTAGTGGAATATTGGCTTCTGTTGTATCAAACACGAATTAACAGTCATAGGCAGGGTTATTTAACAAGTTGTTCAGACACCAGGGAAAAATATACTTCTGCTCCTTATGTTTAGGTGACAACGATCAGTTAAATTTAAACTTAAGGTGTGCCTACTAGATATTTATTGAATCCATCACAAAATATAGTGCAATTTAGTATGAGACTATAAAGGTATTTGTCCACATTACATATTAGATTTCCTTAAATATGTCCATATATCTTGAGGATGGATCCAAAACTTATAGTAGTAAATTTGCATTCAAAGTATTTTAGTTTGCTAGTAATAATGCAAAATTATGAGTGCTACACAAAAATACAACTTTCTCTAGTTTTTGACTTACTGATTTGTGTATTTGTACAGGTGCATCTCATGAGCTTAACTGGAGCATCAGCTTCATAATAATACAGGGGATTTGTCAGGGTTTACAGTTCTTACATGAATTGCACAAACCCATAATTCACATGGATCTCAAACCTGGCAATATATTGTTGGATGATAATTTAATGCCCAAAATTGCCGATTTTGGTTTATCAAGGCTCTTTGGCGAAGAGCAAACACGTACACTCACTTCAAATGTTGTGGGATCAAGGTAAGCTTGACGAAAATTAAGAACAATTCTCTGTGTGTTCATGATCAAATGGATTAGATTACCTGTACTGCTTCCAACATTGACTTTCATGTGATGCAGAGGGTACATGGCTCCAGAATATTACTACAGAGGTGAAGTCTCAACCAAAACAGATATATACAGTCTGGGTATCCTTATAATCGAGATAGTAACAGGGTTAAAAGTAGATTCTAACACTGAAGATTTGTCCTCTAAGAACCTTATCGACAATGTAAGTCCAACATGTTTTGATTTTTTTATCCTTAACCTGAAGAATGTTGTTCTGACAAATAGAGGTATTGAACCGTACTTTGAATGGTGTAATTGATGCTCTTTAATGAAACTTTGCAATTCCAGGTACAAAAAACTTGGACAAAAATGCCGCAGATAGCTTCGAAGTACCCGACGTTGGAAGCAAGCAGCCTCCAACAAGTTAAAAGATGCATTGATGTTGGGCTAAATTGTGTCAGCGAAAATCCAAAAGAAAGGCCTTCCATAGGGCAAATTATCATGCAGCTTGATGGAAGCAGCTTTCCATCTAGCAGCTAGATGCCATCTTGAACCGAAACAAATTCCTAGGAAGCTCTGCAATAGTGCTCTTCTGCGTGGAGATAAGAAATGAACAGCTTTTGCAGCTACCGCTCAACGGTTGGAACTTGGAAGCGAAGAATAAAAAATGCTGAACGTGTAAATAGAAGGAGCAGATGTCATCCCGGATTTGTTCTTGGTACCAAAATAGCGGTCGACAGGGTAAATCAGTGTAAATTTCTTGTGACATAGTACAGGTAGTAGCATTTAGCCATCAATCAGCGGCAAAATATTATGTAGTACTATTAGTATACAAATGGACCTGTCTGGAAAGAGAGTCGACCAATCAATTAAAGAACAGTTAGCTCCGTTGGCTACTAAGCTAATAATTTAATATAAATAGACAATAGTCCGCTCTCATCCAACACAACCGGACGCGGTTATGACAACTGACAACATGCATGGGTTTTGGTTTTGGAATTACTCGGCAATTTCTGCAACATTACAAGAGTGGTTCTTAGTGCGTGTTTAGTTCGCGAATTTTGGGAATTTGGCTACTGTAGCATTTTCATTTTTATTTGGCAATTTGTGTTCAATCATGGATTAATTAGGTTCAAAATGTTTGTCTCGTAATTTTTAATCAAACTATGTAATTAGTTTTTTTTTGTCTACATTTAATGCTCTATGCATGTATCGTAAGATTCAATGTGATGGCTACCGCAACACTTTTTGAAAAACTTTTTAAGAACTGAACAAAGTAAATGGCACCGCGTAAGGCCATTGACGACGACTGCAGCTTTGGGGTCGAGTCAAGTCAACGTCTCATGGCGCCTCTCAAACAGACGTACACGATGGATGCTTTGGCCCGGAGCTTGTCATTGCCTACTTTATCTGGAGTCCTCTTTTACTGTCCCAAACATCAACCAGGCACCACCAGCAGATCCGCGCTCTCCCACTCCAGTCCCTCCCTCCCCCACCCACCAATCTCTGGAGCTTTACCACTACGGGCTCCGGCGGCTCGGCCTACAGGAGACCAGCAAGTGCGGACGGCCCCGCGCTCAGCTGACCCCAGCTTCGTCCAAGGCGAGCACACCCCGTTCATCTTATCTCCAAATTGGTGTGAGTTGCTTGATTTGTTTTGGTAGAAACTTTCTGCCAATATCAGTTTTTGCCTTCGGGTTAAATACATCAGATTGCGAAGCTTAGTAAGTTTTCTTTTTTTTTTTCTTTCTTGTATGTACAACTTGCTATATGTTTGACATGGGTTGGGCTCGGACATACAGTAAGCTAGCAAGGTACACAGAAATCAACTAATTACATGTTTTGTTTTACTTTGTTAGTGAGATAGCTAATGTATGTGGCAATGGACATTTTAAGGTACGGTGCTCCATTATGTTTTGGAATCCCTGCTTCCGCCCCAACTATTAGCTAATTTTTTTTTTTTTTTGATAACTTGCCTCATGTGAATTAATGTTGAGCCTTGGTGCTTCTAAAAAAGAATTAATGTGGAGCCTCTTTTGGGTCCTCCATTATGTAATAGTAAGATTACTATTAACTCAGTGGATGGAAACATATTATTTACATCCAGGTACAAGAAATATATCTTTTGATATGATAGATAGCTTGTGAAAGAATATCTTACATGCTAATCCATGCTCTGATAATTGTGTGGAGTCCAAAATGTAACAAAATATTAAAATTTAGTTCTAAATTTTGAATTGGTATATGCATTTTTATATACATGCTTGTTTGTAATGGAGACTTCAGTCAGTTTAGATGCCAAATCCTAGTTGGGCTAGGTAGAAGATATTCGATACTCTGTACATTATCTTCTGTGCTTTGCATACAAAATTGTGTTTTGTACATATACTTCTACTTTGGATTTTTGAAATTTTTAACTTCGTTGCATATACCATGAAATAAATGGCTCAGCATTTTGCATGCATGTTGAGGACTGCCTTATATTGAATTTAGGGAGTGATGTGGCCTCTACATTAGTGGAGAGCGAGAATGGTGGATTTGGAGAATAGAAAAGATGGAGTGGATTAGAGAATAGAAAAGAATGGCTCAGTATAGGTGATTGACCTGATGCTACTGCTCCATATGACATTCAGTTGGCAATTTTTCGAAATATAACCTGTGCAAAACAACGTACAAACCTGTTTCGGTAACCATACGTTGTACTTATTAATCAGTTAGGTGAGTACAGTACCTAAGAACTCAGAAGAAAAGTTAGTTTAGCAAAAGATATGCAAAACGAAGTCATCATCAATGGTGCTAGCAGGGTGTTCTCTTCCTCCTTCGCAGCTAGCTGATTGCAACCAATTCATAGTAAAAAACATTTCTGACTTACTATGATGCGCTTTTCATTTTGCTTAATAAAAAGTGTCTCTAATCAACTATTCTGGGTTAGGTTTCTTTTGTAGGAAAAAAATGTTGTGTTGTTTTTTTCTTCCGGAGGCATATACCAACGGTATTGTTCTTAAGATGTCATTTTGGCCCCATGTGACAACATGTGCAATCAGTTGCCCCACATTCCAACTTTAAAAATTATTCTTTTTCGAATAGGGCTTCTTTATTATAAGACATTGGGTTAGGTGCAGATCCCTTGACCAAGAGGCTCACTTGGCGAGACAAAGTTGTTGAGCGTACAGCTAGATTACTTTTTTATTGACCTGACTCATTCCACAGTTCCTGCCAGCCTTGATTAACAATAATGTCTATCTGTTTCACAGCTGCAGCTGGTCTTGCCTTCATTAGTCCCATCTCTGGGTACTCAAAATATGCAATTCTACTACATTAGCAGCATCACTTGCTAGCTGCTACGACACAGAAGCACAAGGAGAGAGAGGGAGGGAGAGAGGAAGAGGGAGAGGGAGGGAGCGTGCAATGGGGGATCTTGTGGTTGGATTGGCGAAGTCGGTGGTGGAGGGGGTACTAACCAAGGCCCAGTCGGCTATTGAGGAAGAGTCAAAGCTGCGGCAGAGTGCACAGAGGGACCTTGTGTTCATCACAGGTGAATTTGAGATGATGCACTCCTTTCTCAACGTCGCCAATGAGGAGCGTGCCAAGAACAACGTGGTGAGGACATGGGTGAGGCAGGTCCGTGACCTAGCCTACGATGTGGAGGATTGCATTGAGTTTGTTGTTCACTTGGATAACCGGCCCCACTGGTGGCGCCGCTTCATACCATCATGTATGGCAGCATCGGCGCTACCCATAGATGCAGTAGTCACCGAGATAGAGCAGATCAAGGCCAGGGTCGAGGATGTTAGCAAGAGGAACTCGCGCTACAGCCTCATCAGTGACTCTGGATCCAAACCAGTCATGCAGCAACAACCCACAACCAGCCCTGCTAATGGCGCAACAGCACGTGACATGTTTGCTGAGGCAAGGGACACCACAAAAAAGCAGCAAGGCATAGGGGATCTCACACAGTTGATCACCAAGGAAAATAGTGATCTTGGAGTGATCTCGGTGTGGGGGATAGGTGGTGATCTTGGTAGGACATCCATCATAAGGAAAGCCTACCAAGATCCAGAAATCTGCCAAAACTTTGGATGCCGTGGCTGGATCAGGTTGACATATCCTTTCAATCCCCACAAATTCCAGCAGAGCTTAGTGACTCAGTTCTACACAAATTCTTGCTTACAACAAGGAACCACTGTAGATGTAGCTGAACTGAAAAGGATGGAGAGAACAGGAGCAAAGCAAGGAGGGCTCCTTGAAGAAGTCATGAAGCAAGCGAATGAGAAGAGGTACCTAATCGTCCTGGAAAATGTGTGCACAATGGGAGAGTGGGATGCCATCAGGGCATGCCTACCCGATAGGCAGAAGGGCAACTGGATTATCGTGTCAACAGAGAAACGAGAAATCGCAAGCTTGTGTATTGGACACTCGTACCAAGTGTTGGAGCTTAAACAGTACTCAGCCGAGCACCCTGTACGTGTGTTCTTCAAGGAGGTGAGACAGGAACAGAGTGAATTCACTTTTATGAAAAAAAACATATTTCTGTTATATGTAGCTTTTTTTGGACATTAGTCTCTGTCTCTCTGATGCACGGTATTGGTCATTATGTTTTCTAATGTCAAAATAAATTCATATATAAAGTAAAATTTTGATAGGTGTCACATATTTACTCAATGTATGTCACAAGTTAAAAACTTTAAAATGGTTGCCTGTAAAGAAAATTAAACGATTGCTATCTACTTGACAAGTGACTAGTTTATAGATTCTTTGTACTTAATATATTTCAGTCTATTGCATTTTGCATAAAATCTAGAAACACTTCAATCTATCAAAGATAGATCTAATCTCGAGAAAATATGAGAACTCTCTCTCCTAGTAACTCTTGGATTTCTCCCTTCTCTCCTTAACTGCTTCGTATTTTCAGGGTCCTCAGGGCAAGGAGACTGGAAGAGTAATGTCAAGCAACAATGAGAAATTAATGGAGGATGAAGTGAATCACAGGGGAGGTCTTACTTCCTATCACAGAATTCCGACCTCAAGAAAGGCTGTAGCCAGTAGATGGTTTGACCAGTTTAGCCTTGTTGGACGTGAATCACAAATGAACGAACTTCGTAACTATCAGACCACAGCACGTTTCAATGATTGGCAAGTGATGTCTGTGTGGGGGATAGCAGGTGTTGGGAAATCAGTTCTAGTCAGAAATTTGTATTATGAAAGAATGCTTCAAAAGGACCCAATATTTGACAAGTATGGTTGGGTTCTGGTGTCCCATCCATTCAATCTGAGGGACTTCTCTCGGAGCTTACTTTTGGATTTTCATTCAAAACCTATTGAAGCCTTGGGAATCGAAGACCCTATTCAGGAATGCCATAAGCTTCTAAAAGAACATCCGTGTCTTGTTGTTATTGATGATGTACAGTCTACAGAAGAATGGGATTTAATACAACCTTCCCTGGTATCTAGACATTCCAAGAGTGTTATCATTGTCATCACAACCAAAGAAAGCATTGCCACATATTGTGCAGATAATGAAGAGGTTGTGTTTAACGTGAAGGGCCTAGAAGCTCAAGCATCCTTTGATCTCTTCAGAAAAGAGGTATTCTTAATCATAAGAAACATTCATGTTTTCTAGATACTTGAATCTATTGTCCTGCATGAGTCTTACCACAAACATAGCATCTCATTCGCAACTACAAGTTGTTTCTCCTTCGCCCACAGTTACAGACATTAAAAAATAAGGAGTGATTACCATCTCATCCATATCATGTTGGTCGATACTCAATAATCTTTTATTCACGGCTGCATCCTAGATAGATGGTTTACCATTTTACCGGAGTTTGAATGTTGTTTGCAAAAATAGTAAAAAATTAAACTTAGTCCACGCAATGCTGAGGAATGCAGATGTTTTTTTTCTATCATATTGCCAACAATTCCAAACATGTTTCACCCAACAGTTCTAAGCAATCTATCTAGTGGAAGTATGAAATTGCAATTAGTTTGCCCAGAAGTATAGCATGTATGAGAGTAAATCAAAACAGGGTGCTCTATCTTTTTCTTAGGTTTATTGTCTGCCAAGGGATGATATGCTTTTGCACCATAAAGCTCATAAGTTTGTCTGAAATCTGCCACTTGTGTTTCAATTTTCTGCATCAATTTCTTTCGAATAATAATGTCTAACAAATAGATTGTTATTTGGAACTACTAATCTGGAGAGCACCTTTTACTGTACACCATACTACTAGTTGGTGGTGGAACACAAACTGTTCTGTTCATTGATTTCACAACACAATGCAGAGCTCAAACAGAAATTTAGGAGGTGAACCATGTATCTGTTCTCCAAAGTGTTAAGATTAGTTCTCCATTTCACAAGTTGTTACTTTACTTTACAAAGCTTTGTTTTCCTTAACATGGAACTCATGTATGGTTTTTAGGAAGGACATCATGATGTAAAGGATTATGTATACTCTTAACCATGCTCCTGCATGGGATATTGACATGTGCTTCTCAATTAATCAAGCATTTATAATCCAGTGCACTTATTCAAATAATTTTGAGAAACAAATAGGCGTGTCCTCGTCCTGTGTGGCCAAATTGTTTTACTAATAATCTACCCAATGGTACACGTGTATGTGTGGCCAAATTATTTTTACTATGATTGGTCACATAGCTACAAAACATTTATGTTGGCCATGTCATGCATATAATGTTTTTTAGGATTCTTATAGTATTTAGATAATTCTATGTTTCATCACTTACCATTTTATTTTTGTTTCGTGTTCCATTGGCCTTTCTAAAGTATCAAGCGCAATTCATCATGAAAATTCATTTTATATGACAAAAATAAATACCTAATGTATTTTGTGTTTACCCAAATGACTAAGATCATCCAAATTTCTTTACAATAGGTACAAAATAAAAACCAGGCATCACCTCTAAAGAATTCAGATGACAAAGAGCTAGAACAACTTATTGTGAAGTGTGGTAGACTTCCTAAAGTAATAGTTGCTGTAGCCAAATTTTTGGCACCCAAGACAGTCACATGTATGGAGAGCACTAGAACGCTTAATCGCAGATTTATGCACGAGCTTGAGAGCAACCCTGAGTTTCGTGGTCTGAGAGATCTGTTTGGTTGGATGCATTCCTACTTCCGTACATGCCCAGATTTCCTAAGGCCATGTATATTCTATATGTCAATATTCCCTGGGTCCCAAATCATTCGGCGGAGGCGTTTGGTGATGCGATGGGTTGCTGAGGGCTACTCTGGGGACACTAAAGACACTACTGCAGAGGAGAAAGGGGAGATTCTCTTCTCAATGCTCGTCAACCTGAGCATGATCCAGCCACCAATGTGCAAAGCCATCACACACATGAGAATGATCCAATGCCAAGTCAGTGCTTTCTTCCACGAATACATCATCTCACGTCCAGACGAAGAGAATATTATATTTGCACTGGAGGTCTTTGCACTGAAGGGGCGTTGCCTTCCAACCACCCAGCGCACAGGACGCCACCTTGTAATAGAGAGCAGCTGGGACAGAGACAGGATTGTGTTTGAAAGCATTGATTTTTCACGTCTACGGTCATTAACAGTGTTTGGGGAGTGGGAATCATTCTTCATCTCTAATAGTATGAAGGTGCTTCGAGTGCTCGATCTGGAGAATGCAACAGGTGTGACAGATAAAGACCTCAAGCTAATGGTGAAGCTTCTTCCTCGTCTCAAGTTTCTATCTCTGCGAGGAAGCAGTGGGATCCGCCATCTGCCGAGTTCATTGGGTGAGTTACGGCAGCTTGAGACTCTGGATGTCAGGCATACCTCCATAGTTACCTTGCCAGCATCTATCACCAAGTTAAAGAAACTGCAGTACATCCGTGCTGGCACAACTTTCCCAGCAGGGGAACCATCAACACCATGCAGATCTCATCAATTAGTTGGTGTTGAGGTGCCAGTAGGTATTGACAAGCTGACTGCTTTGCACACGCTTGGTGTTGTCAATGCTGGTCTTGCAGGGGGCAAAGACTCCCTCAAAGAGCTCAAGAAGATTACCCAATTGCGCAAGCTTGGAGTGTTCGGTGTCAACAAGAAAAACTGCATGGAATTCTGTGCTGCCATCACATGCCATGTCCGTCTGGAATCCTTGTCAGTGTGGCTCAGCAAGGGCAATGAAGAATGTTTGGATGACATTTCCTTGCATCTGGAGAAGCCTCTAGAGAAAATTCAGCAGCAGCCCCAGGGGAAGGGTCTGGGGAAGACTCAGCAAAGGCCTCAGCATAAGCCCCAGGAGAAGCCTCACCAGAAGACTCAGGGGAAACCTCTAGGGAACCTTCAGAGCCTTAAGCTATGTGGTCTTGTAAAACAAGTGCCATCATGGATCAAAGATCTTCCCAAACTCACAAAGCTGGAACTGGAGATAACCATGTCAGAAGAAGTTGAAGTAATTAATGTTCTTGGGGAAATAAAAGAATTATGTATTCTACGTCTTTGTGTCAAGCCACATCATGGTGCTGATGGCAAGCTTGATTTTTGTGTCTGGGTGAATGGAATACAGCAGCGCTGCTATTTAAACCTCAAGATCCTCGAGATTACTTGCAGCTCAAAGTTAAATGTATCCTTTGGATCAGAAGCAATGCAAAATCTTGAGCTGCTGACAGCTCGCTGCTGTAGTGGGTCAACATTGAAATTTATGGAGATAAAGAATCTCTCTAAACAAAAACTCAAGGAAGCCCGGCTTATCGGTTCCCATGACACTGCACTCAAGGATGACATTGAGAAGCAACTGGAGGAGCATCCAAGGAATCCTCCTTTGAAGCTGGAGGAACTGGAAGGACGCTGAGCTCACCGTGATCAATGTGTCGCCTCAGGCATCTGCAGAACTCTGTTCACTTATTTTTCTTTGTTTTCCCTGCCAATTGATCCAGTATTGCAATACATCCTTCATGCCAGTGGAAACTGAAACATCTGCTTCCTTCAAGGTGTCAAGATAATTGGCACTTATCCTATGTGTAACATCACTAGGAGAAGACATATTCAGTTCAGTTTATTTACTCTGTGCTCGAAACGTTGAGCTTTGAGTTTATGTATCTTCATAAAGAATGCTCTCTTGTTTGTGTGCATGTTTATGGATTTGACTTTTATGTTGGTGTTGTAATCGTTTTGTAATTTTGTGTAACGATAATACCAACTGAATCCAGAATTTTCTCTTTGTTCCTTTTGTAATGTTCTTTAGATGGCTTTATTGTTCTTATTAGTCGCCAATTTTCATCTAAATATAATATTGTATGTGCATTTAGTATTGTTGGTAAGTTTGCTGCTTAAGTTTAATGGTGGTTGACGGACCGTTAACAGTGACCCCATTACGGTGTAGCATAAAAGCATCAACACTGTAGTTTGTTTTTGTCATGAACTTACAGCTTGCCAGAATGATATGGATCCGTTTCTAATGCAAAAAATGGAAGGTGGGAGGCATGTTAATTGTTCGGAGGGTGCATTGTTATTTGTTCCAAGTGTGTGCTGCAGGAATAAAAGTTTTTCTTGTTTCGTTGGCCACCAATTTAGCATAACTGCTTGCTAGGATGCTACCGCCCGCCCGCTAATCTACAAGATCCATGACCGATCACACCTGGATCTGTACAACCTACATGTCGTGTACTATTGGAATCCATGTACAGTCATAGTGTAATAATACAGAGACCAATGCATGAGGGCACATGTCTATTTCGAGTGGGAAAGGAGAACTTGAGATGCTGTCTATGGCGCCACACATGACAACGGTGTTTACTATGCCAATTGGTGAGTTGCTCTGTCAGCGGAACAATAGCAGTAGATGAAGAGCTGACAGGATAAGTAGACAGAGTATTATCAGTTGGTCTGCAATTATGTATTCGAACGGCTCCATCTCCATGTGATGTGAACCTAATTAAATGGTTGCAACTTGCAAGTTGTCGTGTCATCACTACCTGCACATGTACCAAGTCAAGTCAATAATTTCCAACTTGGAACCAACTACGGCCTCGTTTAGATTGCGAAAAAATTTCAACCCGATGAATAGTAGCACTTTCGTCTTATTTGACAAATATTGTCCAATCGTGGACTAACTAGGCTCAAAAGATTCATCTCGTGATTTCGAACTAAACTGTGCAATTAGTTATTTTTTTACCTACATTTAATACTCCATACAAGCGGCTAAAAATTGATGTGATGGAGAGAGAGTGAAAAAACTTGGAATTTGGATGGCATCTAAACAAGGCCTACGTTTGTCACTTTGTCCGTCCACTTCAACTGTTAAACGAGCTGTTATCTATACAATAGTATAATAAGCGTGCAATCCAAAAACTCCGTCTCCTCTCACAGAACACTGTTACCGGCACAGTCAACGCGCAATGTGTTTTCCCTGCTGAACAGTAACGGGTTTTTGTAAACAGTAACCGGGTTTTTGAACAGTACTTACCCGTTAAGGAACAGTACCACCCTGTTTTTTCCTTTTTTTTTTACGCAATACAAATATTTTTTCCCCACTACTACCCGCGCAAAGCGCGGGGTTCCCTGCTAGTTATTATAATACGCCGGCTGGTGTGAATGTACTAATTAAACCCTCATCTAGGGCGGAGCCAGGATTTGAGGTAAGGGGGGCAATGGACAGAGCAACGTAGAACTCATAGCCACGTTAGCTGGTTTTAGTTACATATAATGATATAATAATAACATGTTTCACAAGTCTTAACCAAAATAAAATTACATATCTATCAACTTAAATTTAGCTCTTCGACTAGCTGCAAGATCGTACCCTGTAATAATATCATCAGTACTGATTGATGAAGCAAATTCCTTCTCAATATAAATTACCAAACAATCTCGCAGAAATCCATCTCCCATTGTACATATGAGACGTGTCTTCGCAAGTTTCATAGCTGAAAAGCATCTTTCGATAGTGGCAGTTGATGCTGGAAGAGTTAATATTAATCTTAATAACCTGTCCACCATAGGATAAGATGAATATTTTCATGTTTTAAATAGTCCACTTGTTAGAGCAGCAAGTGTTGATAATTCCTTTAGTTCTGGACTGTTGCATACATCAATTTGAAAATATGGTAGCTGACACTCCAATTGAGCTCTTTCTTGACTTGAGAAATTTTTCCCACCAGAGTGCAAATATTGTCTATGTTGAATGTGTCCAGCCGAGGATCCAAAGAAGAACAAAGGGACAAAAGCTCTGTCGCTTGAGAAGTGAATCTATCTTCTAACTCTGCTAATTGTTGATCAATTGCAATATTAAACACATCTACTTTGTAATGGTGAAAGGCTGTGGTGTTGTCATTCTTGTTTTGAGATTTAGTAACATCAACATACCTACAAATGGAAAGGTATGGATTGATTGATGAACAAGTACAATTTTACAAAAAGAATAAATAATTTGGGGAAAACATACTTCTTACTCAGATCCGGAATATCAATCTCGTGTTCCACAAAACAATTTGACCTCCTTGAGAAGAGGTTCCCAGCCATTATTTCGCAACTCACCAAGCAATATTTTTGTGGTAGAAACAGAATCCACCGCATTTAAGATATCAATGCTCTTCTTTTGGAGTGACTGGCACAACACATCAGTGATCTTCATAATCTTTTCCATTAGGAGTAGAATATTGTGGGCTGAGCCGACATCTCCCATGTGTTTTAGAAAAGAACATTCATTTCCGCAATTAACTTTCTTCTAGTTCTGAAACCCCTTTACTAGAAATGTATTTGATCCAACTTTCCCAATTGGCTTCTTGGAAAATAAAAAACATGGCAGACAGTAAGCACGATTTGTATGAGGTGAATATTCTAGCCAAGTAAATTGCTTGAACCAGTTACTCTGAAATCGACGACGATAAGCTAATTTACTGAGTGGGTACTCTGCCAATACAGGTTGATATGGACCCTCTAAAATATAAAATCTCCGAGCTTCATCTTGTTGATCAGCTGACAGTTCTAATATTTGAACACGTTTATCAGTGTCTCTCTCAAATCTAGTAGCAACAACTGGTGGATGCTCAGCTACCTCGGTTTCGATTGGTTCAGCGGTAGCAGCAACATTACTCTCATTATTAGGATTTTGTACATGATCATTATGAGTTTCCCCTTTCAGATTAGTAGCTTCCACTTGCATGTTACTCTGACCGCTTCGGCTTGCAATGGCTTCAATACAATTAGCACTTGAACCAATCGGCTTAAAAAAGCTATTGATGGTCTTTCTCTTCTTCATATTGTCTAAAATTAGAAAGGGAAATTTAGAATCACTAGTGACTGTTAATTAGATAAGAGAATATCACTGAAGAAAGAAAAGAACAGAACTCAGCAGCGATAGATAAAAAGTTTGGACCAAGAATCCATCCGCTTTTAAGACATTCAATTGGATTGGAAAGAAAATCATATGTACATGCATCATGAAACACATAAACAAAAACTCCCCAAGATCAATAGCCTAGAAAAATGAAGATAGGAGAAAACAAGCTAGAGAATAACAAAGAATCACCAAACGAACCACAGTCCATAGAGACGCTGCTGCGCATGGTTCTATCATGGCATCATCCTTGTCCTTTTTGACTGGCGGCGACGGAATACGAAGTGACACGAACGGAGGGGCGACTGACGACTGCTACCGTGCGTCTGTGCTACGTAATGATTCCAGGGCTAGAGTTCAGACTTTAGAGCCTTAGAGGCTTCTTAATTTTTTATTGGGCCAGGCCGCTAGGGGCGGGGTGTCAAGCGCCCAGGCTGCCAGGGGTTGCTGGGCAGAGCCGCAGAGGCCCAGGCCACCAGGGGGCACTGCAGATGCCGCAGAGGGTCTCCGCCCTGTCTACATTGCACAATCCGTTGGATCTTATCACCAGCATCTTCCGTGACAGTCATCTTTTTTTGTGGCTGGGCAATGGTGATCCCATCCTGATGCTTGGCCAAGTCACTGGGAGCGGAACGACGGGTGTTGTAGTGTGCACTCAGTTTATATTAGTGGAAATGAGAACGGGCAGGAGATAATAGAATGGATTGCTTTATTGATGCGGTGTCTTCACTCCGTCAATTGGTGACTGGCTCAGCGGAAGCACGGGGGCTGGGGCTATTTGGCTCATAAGAATTGACTCTGTATTTAAGTTAATCAAAAAGAAAATTACAAGCAATAGTCAGGGGACACATTGCTAAGAGGTTGATAGAGTTCTTCGTCTCCATAGATTTTTTGTGTGTGTGTGTGGGGGGGGGGGGGGGGGGGGGGGCGGGGGGGGGGGGGGGGGGGGGGGGGTTTGTAGATACCATTGAAGCTTGTAGAGAACCTTCCGGACGATATCTCTGAGATCTTGGCCTAAGTTAATCGATCGAGCTGTGAACATCATTAGCTAAAACTAGGATCTTAGTCGTCGGGAATTAGGGTTGGGTGACATCCACCTTGTTGACGAGGGTATTCATTGCAAGAGAGAAATAAAAGAGAGATGCCATGGGACATGATCAACATGGGGCTTGTGGTGGAAAGAGGTTCACATCATGGACCAAGGGAGTTGAGGATGGGGTTAGAGCTTCCAAGGATTTTTTTTTTTTTGAAAAGTTTAAATTTGGAACGACAGTTGGGTCGTTCCAAAGTTCATACCCTACATTGTTGTAAACTTTAAGTATTGATATCGTAGGGTGACCGGTCTCCATGTGACAACTCTAGCCTAGGGCCTTTGTCGAGCATGTTGTGGATTAGGGCATTTTGTCGAGCACATGTGGGCTGGGAAATTTTTTTGAGTACGTCGTGGGCAAGGTCTCGCCCACCATTGCCACTACCCCCCTACGTGTGCTAGCTGCGTCCTAGGCCATTAGAGAGCTCCTTGCACGCTTGCTGGTTGAGCACAGCACATGGTCTCATCTGAGTGAGTGCAGGTCATGGAGGTGGAGAGGTGTAAATCCAAATGATCTGAATCTATATATACTAAAACTTATATTGTGAATATTTGAATTTATATTTTCTTCTAAGATAGATACTAAATGGATATATCTCTGAATCGGGTTTTTATTATTTTTCTCTGTCCTATTCTTCATTCATATTTGGAAAATGGATGGATGTCCGTATCCATGAAGAATATAGTTCTAGGTGAAACTATTTAAAATTATTCCTATGACTAATGACTAATTATATTGATAATATTATTTCAATATCAATAATGATATATAATGTGAATTTTATTTTATTTTAATATACTCATTGACGTTAGTTTAATATGGATAATTATCTTGATTCCAATTAATATGACCAATGATATATATCTGTATTATAGTTTAATAATCTATCAATGATGCGCAAGTATAAAGACCACCTAACATCCCTTTTTTTCTTGATATGATTAAAAAGATTCAGATCGAAACACTAGGAAATCTTGTCTTCACCTTTTGTCTTTTTACCTGCCTCTAGTGGAAACATTCTTTTTATATATTAATTAATATTATAAAAAGCAGGCATTATTAAGAAATAGTTTACGTAGGTGGCTCGCCATCATGCGCGCACATGGTCACTCTGAAGTCTTAGGAAGGGAGTTCAGGGGCGACCTCCTTGCTTAGCACTAGTAGTGTCCAGTTCCGATCCATGCCCTTCCTAACCAGTTTATGTTGGATATATATTATGGGCTTGACCTGTATAATATTTAATAAATCAAATAAAATTATATGTTATGTAATATTAAGTGTTGTATGGTTTAACACCATATGAGATTTTGACTGAATGTTTACTCAGCTTATATAGTTGAAAATTATACATCTTAATTGAGACGCTGAGAAAAGGACAAGGGGGTGCCACACGCGCGCGCGCCGCTGGCCAGGCCGTAGGCGTGGGTGCGGGCGCGGGCCGAGCCGTGGCAGGCACGCGGGCGGGCGTGGCCAGGTTTTGCCACTTAATCCATATAATTACGAGAGTTTCTCTCCTTAATGGTGGAGGCGAACTGATTGCGCCAATTACCGTTTCTTTCGCTCTCCGTCTCTTGGGATTCTCCGCTGTCTTTCTCCTTTCCCGTCCAAGCCATAAATCTGTAGTCCTCCGTCAGTCTAGCTCCTCCGAATTCGCTCCCGCTTCTTCTTCCAAGAGAGACCACATCTCAGCAGCCCTTTGGCTTCCCCGTCTCGTACCTCTGCGCGCATGGAGAAGCGAGAGAGCAGGTGCCTTCGGAACCCTCGTCCGCCTGCGAACCTTGCACGGGGTGTGCGGCGATTAGGTTTTTGGGGAGCGATTCCGCGACTGCTCGTTCGACATCTTCTTTCTCGCGGAACCTGTCTTCCTGGTGATCGCTCGCGGAACCCGTCAGGTGATCCGTTCGTGGTACTACACTACGAACACCATCCTGCATTGACTATGGTCCACGACTTCGAGCAACGCAATATGTCGACTAGTGCGAATGGAGCCTCCGATGTCCTCGGCATGGGACCCTCCGCTGGGTACAGTCTTATCTCTGTGATTTCTGTACTTTGCGTTCTTACTGTATCCATCTGTATGTCATGTCTGCATGTTGTAGCGTTCGTTAGAGATATACACATGCACATATATGTTGTCACGAACCTGCTGATGTTATATTTCTGGATTAAATTGACCATAAAAATGTCTAATTATCTAACAATCCAAAAACCTAATCTTAGTCAATTTTTTATCAGCGGTTTTGCTGCTGCTTTAAAGCCAAATAATTTTGATGGCAAGAATTTTATGATATGGCGTGCCAAGATAGTATTGTGGTTGACTGCGATGAACTGCTATCACACCGCATAGGGGAAGCCTGAACAGTTTACTCCTTAAAAGGAGCAAAAGTTCTTGGCTGCCGATAACCTGTTTCGAGGCGGCGTGATCAGTGCACTTCATCCTAAGTATGAGAAAAAATACATATCTTGCACATCAGGCAAAGAGTTATGGGATGCTCTTGAGGCAAAGTTTGGAGTTTCTGATGCTGTCAGTGAGCTGTATCTTATAGAGCAGTTGTATGACTACAAAATGGTTGAAAACCGTTCTGTAGTCGAACAGGCTCATGAGATACAGACGCTGACAAAGGAACTAGAACATTTTCCATGTTTGTTGCCCGACAAATTTGTGGCTGATGGTATAATCGCTAAGCTGCCACCTTCTTGGAGGGATTTTGCTACTTCTCTAAAATACAAGAGACAAGAGTTTAGCGTGGCTAAACTTATTGGATCTCTTGATATTGAGGAGAGGGCGAGAGCAAAAGATAACCATGGAAAAGGAGTTGAGTCTTCCGCTACCAATATGGTGCAGAAGAAAAACTCATTTGCATCTCGTAATAAAACGAAGAAGAACATGCAAGAGAACAACAATGCAAAGCCTAAGCAAACTGCACGTTTAAGAAGAAAAACAACAAGAAAGGTGGAGGTTGCTTTGTTTGCGGGAGTGATGAGCATTGGGCAAGTGCGTGCCTAGACTGCAAATATAAGCAGGAAAAGAAATCAGCAAATGTGGTGATTAGCGAGACTGGAGGAGGAACATCTGGGTATGGTAATTCTTTACCTTTTGTTCTTTCAGTTTGTCTTTCACCTGAGTGGTGGATGAACAGCGGTGCTAATATTCATGTGTGTGCTGATGTTTCTTTGTTTACTTCCTATCAGGCCAGCAGGACTAGAGCCTTGCTGATGGGAAACGGTTCGCATGCGCGTGTTCTTGGTGCTGGTACGGTCGTGCTGAAGTTTACTTCGGGAAAAATATTGCTATTAAAGAACGTGCAGCATGTCCCCTCCATTAAAAAGAATCTTGTTAGCGGTTCTCAAATGTGTCGTGATGATTTTAAAATCGTGCTTGAGTCCAATAAATGTGTTGTGTCGAGACATGTAACATTTGTTGGAAAATGTTATGATTATGGAGGCTTGTTCCGCTTATCTTTGCTTGATGATTTGTGTAATAAAGTAGTGAACAATGTTAATGTTTCGGATGAGTCAAATATATGGCATTCACGACTTTGTCACATTAATTTTGGTTGTCTCACGCGGCTTGTAAATCTGAATTTAATCCCAAAATTTAATTTAGTTAAAGATTCTAAGTGCCAGGTTTGTGTGCAATCGAAGCAACGGCGCAAGCCTCACAAAGCTGCTGAGGCGAGGAACTTGGCACCATTAGAACTCGTTCATTCTGATTTATGCGAAATGAATGGCGAATTGATAAATGCGGTAGACGATACTTTATGACATTTATAGATGATTGTACTAGATTTTGCTACGTGTATTTATTGAAAACTAAAGATGAAGCGTTGCATTTTTTTTAAAGTCTATAAAGCTGAGGTAGAAAATTAACTTAAAAAGAAAATCAAGAGTTTGCGGTCCGATCGCGGGGGAGAATATTTCTCAAATGAATTTTCTGAGTTTTACGCGGTGCATGGAATTATTCATGAGAGGACGCCACCATACTCACCACAGTCCAATGGGATTGCAGAGAGAAAGAACCGCACTCTAACTGATTTGGTTAATGCCATGTTTGAGACTGTAGGACTATCTAAGGAATGGTGGGGTGAGACTATATTGACAGCGTGTTATGTCCTGAATAGAGTGCCCACAAAGAAAAAAGAAATTACACCATTCGAGGAATGAGAGAAGAAGAGATTAAATCTCTCTTACTTACGAACTTGGGGCTATTTGGCAAAGGTGAATGTGCCAATAAACAAAAAGCGAAAGCTTGGACCAAAGATTGTTGATTATGTTTTTCTTGGTTATGCTATTCATAGCGTGGGTTATATATTTTTAATTATAAATTCTAGTATTTCTGAGATGGTTGTTGATACAATCATGGAATCTAGAGACGCTATATTTTTTTAGAATGAGTTTCCCATGAAAAATGCACCTAGCACGACTGGCCATAAATTTATAATTCCCCATGAGCATGAAAATTTTACTCCGATAGAACAAATTAAGGAACCCTATATGCAAAATCCTGAGAAGGATGACACTATAGTCACTAGGAAAAGTAAGAGACAGAGGACTGCAAAGTCTTTTGGTGATGACTATATTGTGTACCTTATGAATGACACACCAACGGCCATTGAAGAGGCATATTCCTCTCCTGATGCTGAGTTATAGAAGGAAGCAGTACGGAGTGAGATGGATTCTGTTATGTCTAATGGATCTTGGGAAATTATTGATCGTCCTTATGGGTGCAAGCCTATAGGGTGCAAATGGATGTTCAAGAAAAAGCTTAGACCTGATGGTACTATCGAGAGGTACAAGGCAAGACCTGTGGCCAAGGGTTATACTCAAAAGGAAGGTGAGGATTTCTTTGATACTTATTCACCGGTTGCCCGATTGACTATAATTCGAGTTTTGCTTTCCTTGGCAGCCTCTTATGGTCTTATCGTTCATCAAAAGGACGTTAAGACAGCTTTTCTAAATGAAGAGTTACAGGAGGAGATCTATATGGATCAGCCGGATGGTTTGTAGCAAATGGTCAAGAAGGCAAGGTGTGTAAATTATTAAAGTCATTATATTGCCTAAAATAAGCTCCTAAGCAGTGGCATGAGAAGTTCGATAGAAGTTTAACATCTGCTGACTTTGTTGTGAATGAAGCTGACAAACGTGTTTACTATCGGTATGATGAGGATGAAGGAGTTATTTTGTGCTTCTATGTTGATGACATACTGATCTTTGGATCCAGCCTCAAAGTGATTAAAGAGGTGAAGGAATTTTTATCTAATAATTTTGAAATGAAAGATTTGGGAGAGGCTGATGTTATTCTTAATATCAAGCTTCTGAGAGAATGTGATGGTAGGGTAACTCTGTTACAATCTCACTATGTGAAAAAGGTGCTGAGTCGCTTTGGGTTTAGTGACTGTGCACCTGCTCCTACACCTGATGACCCGAGTGTGCTATTGAGGAAAAATCGAAGAATAGCAAGGGATCAGTTAAGATATTCCCAGATCATTGGTTCGCTCATGTATCTTGCTAGTGCAACAAGGCCTGACATCTCATTTGCTGTGTGTAAGATGAACCGGTTTGTGTCAAACACGGGAGATGATCACTAACGTGCTCTTGAAAGAGTGATACGCTATCTAAAGGGCACTATGAGCTATGGTATTCGTTATACTGGATACCCGAAGGTGTTGGAAGGCTATTGTGATGCTAACTGGATCTCTGATGCTGATGAGCTTTATGACACAAGCAGATATATGTTTTCGCTTGGAGGTGGTGCTGTTTCCTAGAAGTCTTGCAAGCAGACTATCTTAACGAAGTCTACAATGGAAGCAGAACTCACAGCATTAGACACCGCTGGCTCTGAGGCCAAGTGGCTTCGTGATCTTCTTATGGATTTACCGGCTGTTGAAAAACCCATACTGGCTATTTCTATGAACTGCGATAACCAGACTGTGATTACGAAGGTTAACAGTTCTAAGCATAACATGAAGTCAACAAGGCATGTTAAGAGACGACTAAAATCTATCAAAAATTTGAGAAACTCCAGAGTAATAGCGTTGGACTATGTTCACACGTCTAACAATTTGTCCAGGCCATGAGCGTGGGCGTGGGCGTGGACGTGGGCGTGGGAGTGAGCGTGGCGAGGTAGGCGGGCGGTGAGCGAGCGTGGCCAGATTTTGCCACTTAATCCACATAAATCACGGACGTTTCTCTACTTGATGGTGGAGGCGAACTGATTACACCAGTTACCGTCTCTTCCACTCTCCGTCTCCTAGGATTCTCCATTGCCTTTCTTCCTTCCCGTCCAAGCCATAAATCTGTAGTCCTCTGTCAGTCCAGCTCCTTCAAATCCGCTCCCGCTTCCCCTTTCGAGAGAGACCGTATCTCAGTAGCCCTCTGGCTTCCCCGTCCCGTACCTCTGCGCGTACGAAGAAGCAGGAGAGTAGGTGCCTCCGGAATCCTCGTCCGCCTACGAACCTTGCACGGGGTGTGCGGCGATTAGGTTTTTGGGGAGCAATTCCGTGACTGCTCGTTTGACATCTTCTTCCTCGCGAAACCCGTCTTCTTCTTGGTGATCGCTCGCAGAACCCGTCTGGTGATCCATTCGTGGGACTGCACTGCGAATACCATCCTGCATCGACTGTGGTCCACGACTTCGAGCAACACACTATGTCGACTAGTACGAATGAAGCCTCCGATGCCCTCGGCATGGGACCCTCCGCTGGGTATAGTCTTATCTCTGTGATTTATGTTGTCGGTGTTTCGGACCGGGGGGGTCCTCAACCAACCAGTGAATTTGTTCTGCGTGCTCCCGATTCCGGATGGTGATGCAAAGAGACACAAGATTTATACTGGTTCAGGCAATCGAGGCCCTATGTCCAGTCTGAGAGGTCGATCTTGTATTCCTTGCACCGAAGTGCTCATAGTAGGGGGTTACAAGCTAAGGGAGAGAGGGAGCTGGTCCCAGGTCTCGGCAGGGTGTCGTGAGGGCCGCTTGAGGCATTGCTCTTAGGCAGCAAGGATGTGTGCGTGTGTGTGTGTGTTACAAGGTGTTCTCCTCCCCTTCTAAATGGCCCAAGTTCTCTCCTTTTATAGTTGAAGGGAGGACAAGGACAGTACATGTATTACTATGCGGCGTCGTGCCAACAGGGGCGGTGTGTCCGAGCCCTGTGGTCCATTCCTATGGCGGCGTGGTCATCGGAGTGGTTTGTCCTTGGAGCACTGGGGCGGCGTGGCCGTCCCATCCGATCCTATGCGTCGTGGGAGCCCCGGGACAACCTCGGAGTGGGTGCAGCAGCGGACGTGCAGACACTGTGGATGGACTATGCGCGAGGCCGAGGCTTGATCGGCGCCGAGGCCGCACCGCAATGGAGGGTCTTGGCAGGCATGAACCCCAAGATAGCCGAGACCTTGGTGTGCAGTGCCGAGACCTCTAGTGGGCGGCTAATCGTGGGCACAGCGTTAGGACACAGTGGCCGGTAATCCCCGCCGTACCCTGTCCCAGTCGGTATGGCGCTGATCGTGGACACAGCGTTAGGGCACAGTGGCCGGTAATCCCCGCCATGCCCTGTCCCGACCGGTATGGTGCTGATGCGACCTCGGGTCCCATCGGCCATTCTGTGGCGTTGAGCTATCGTTCGGCTGAGATTGCGGGAGTGGTTGAAGCATTAATGAGACACGACGCGCTGTCTAGAGGGTCGGTCAAGGCGGGGGGTGATGGGCTGCTGATGACCTGGCCTCGAGCGATACGGAGAATGAGGCCTCGCACGAGATGGAGAATGAGGCCTCGCGCGAGACAGAGATCGGGCTCCTTGCCGAGGCCTCGTGCGAGACGCCTCGCGCGATACGGAGAATGCACCCCCTGCCGAGGCCTTTCGTGGAGAGCCTCAGGCGAGGCAGAGACGGCGCTCCCTGCCGAGGCCTTCCCTGGGGAGCCTCGCGCGAGGTGGAGTTTGTGTCAGGATGCCGAGACCTCCTGCTCGAGGCTCGAGGCGAGGAGGAGGAGGACCTAGTGGGCCTAGTAGTGGCAGGTGAGGGGCCCACGGCTTACCTTCTAGCTTTATTTTTTAGATGGGACTTTAGCGATCCTTTTGATGTTTGCTTGGGGTACCCCATTCTAAGGTACCCGACAGTAGCCCCCGAGCCTCGGGGGGAGTGCGTGCACTCTCCCTGAGGGTTTGCCGCGGCTGGGTTTATACCTGCTCCGTAGGAATTGGGGTTTATTTTTTGAGGTTCCGGTGGGTGCGCACGAGCGCACCCGCCGGGTGTAGCCCCCAAGCCCCTGGAGGAGTGAAGTTACTCCTCTAGGGGATTTCTCCATTTTCACGTTTGATCAGGTAGTTCTTATTGCATTTGCCGAGCCCATAAGCGCAAGTTCGGGTTGTGGGGGTCTTGGCGAGGCTGCAGGAAAAAGCCCTCTAGCCTCCGCACGGAGCGAGAGGTTCGCCAGGGCCCCCCTGACTTTGGGTATGACCCTCACGCTTCCTTTTGCTCGGAAGGAGGGGTGGAATGTGCCAGGCTACCCTCGATGGGCGCGAGCGTGGACACTTCTGGTGAGCTGTTATCGGGTAGTCCGAGTGGAGGCCCGAGCCTCGTTCGCTAGGGGACGGCTAGCGGTCCAGAGACGCACTCCAATAGTACCAGAGGGTTTCTCTAGTGGGTGCCGAGGCCGTTCGCTGGGCCTTGGTTTCTCGGTGCCTCCCTACGGTGGGATCCCATTCGGATACTTCCCTACTGGTCTTGGACATGACTTAGGATGCCCCGAGCGACTGTTCGCTCAGGCCTGGGCCATTCGTAGGCTCGCCCTGAAGTCGTCCCTAACTCTATTGCCCTAGGGCGGCTGTCGAAACCTCTTGGAGGCCCAGCCTTCGAACCCCTGGACCGTAATGGGCTCGGTGCCCTTTATCGTGTTTTGTAATGAAACCTCTAGCGTGGGCTTGGACCGTTTGTCTTGGTCTTTGGGTGCAAGAGGAGCCCCCGAGTCTCCGCCTGGAGCAAGAGGGTGGTCGGGGGTCCCCTGACTTTTTCATCCGCCCCTCACATATCCTTTTCGTTCAGACGGAGGGTTTGTTTGCCGAGCCCATTCTGGTCTCAACAAGGTTGCAGGAAGAGCCCCTAGCCTCTACGTGGAGAAAGAGGGCCGTCGGGAGTTCCCCTGACTTTTTATATGCCCCTCGCGCGTGAGGGTTTGTTTGCCGAGGCCCCCTTTGGGCGCGAGCCCGAGTTGTGGGGTCTTGGTGTATTTGTAGGAAGAGCCCCCTACCCTCTGCATAGGGTGAGAGGGCCGTCAGGAACTCCCCTATCTTTTTGTACGACCCTCACGCTTCCTTTTCGCTCGGAAGGAGGGTTTGTTTTGCCGAGCCCCTTTGAGTGCGAGCTGGGGTCGCTGGGTCTCGGCAAGGTTGCAGGAAGAGCCCCCTAGCCTCTGCATAAAACAAGAAGGCCGTTGGGGGTTCCCCTGACTTGTTGTGCGACCCTCGCGCTTCCTTTTCTCTCGGAAGGAGGGGTGGAATGTGCCTCGCTACCCTCGATGGGCACGAGCGATGGCACTTCCGGCGAGCTATTATCGGGTAGCCCGAGTGGAGGCCCGTACCCCATTCACTAGGGGATGGCTAGCGGTCCAGAGACACACTCCAAGAGTACCAGAGGATGTCTCTAGTGGGTGCCGAGGCCGTTCACTGGGCCTCGGTGGCTCGGTGCCTCCCTATAGTGGGATCCCATTCGGAGACTTTCCTCCAGTCTCGGACACAACTTTGGGCATCCCAAGCGTTTCGCTTGCTTGGACCTCGGCCCCGTATGGGCTCGCCCGCGGTTGTCCCCGACTCTGTTATCCTGGGGCGGCTGTCGAAACCCTTTGAGGCGGTTTCATGGGGAGTCAAAACGACGCCTGTTGCCATAGTGTCCGAGCGTGACGTGGTGGATGGGACGTAACCATCCTCGCATTTAATGCGGGAGACGTGGGTGCGTGGGCTGATGAAATCGGCTCGTGGTTAACTGCGCCGGACGGGGAAAACCTCCCCGATTTCGTCGCCCGTTCGTTTCACCTCCTCCCTGCATAAATACTCGAGGAGTCTCGCCCCTCCTCGTCTTACCTTGCCTGCATTAGCACCATCTTCGCTGTGCCATCACTAGCGCAGCGGGTGCCGGGAAGAAGAGGAGAGAAGAGCGAGCCTAGGGAGACAGCGAGAAAAAAGCGAGAGCGTGGGAGGGAGAGAAAAAACTCACCGTTGCCCTCGATTCCTCCATCGTACCCATGGCCGGCGACATCGTTGTTATCGAGGCGGGCCCCTGGGATCTGTCGGATGTCACCGAGGAGATGCTCTAGTCGCTTGTCGATGGTGGACTCCTCCGCCCGGTGATAGACCCCGCTAGGCTAGAGTGGATTGCTCCGTACGGCGAGCCGGAGCCGAGGCCTCGTGACAGCTACGTCGTAAGCTTCATCTCCTTCCACGAGCGTGGCCTCGGGCTTCCCGGCAGATCGGTTCATGCGGGCGCTCCCGCACTACTACGGCGTGGAGCTCCACAATTTTAATCCCAACTCCATCGCTTAGGCGGCTATCTTTGTTGCCGTCTACGAGGGGTATTTAGGGATCGCTCCCTATTGGGAGTTGTGGCTCCATCTATTCCGGGCGGGGCATACTACCAAGCCAATGGGCACGTCGAGTAAGAGGAAGGCGGCGAGGGCCAGAGGCTGCACTCTCCAAGTGCGTTAGGACCGCCTGCACCTCTACATCCTGGCCCAACTCGCATCCTCCAACCGCCGGTGGTACACGAGTTGGTTTTACCTCCGCAACGATGACGGAGGGCTTCCCCCCTACACCGGGCGGATTGTGGGGAGTTGCCCAGAGAAATGGAAGTGGGGTGTCCCGAAGGTCGACCAGCCTAAGCTGGAGCCGCTCCTGGAGGGGCTGGCGAGGCTACGAGGCCATGGCCTCACCGTGGCTGTGGTCATGGCCGCCTTCCACCGTTGGAGGGTGCTGCCGCTGATGGCTCGGCGGCGGTGGCTGTTCGAGATGAAGCTGGGTGAGCCCATTGAGGGCACCCAGATGTCCTCCTCCGCCCTTTCCGACGAGGAAATTCTTCGTCGGGTGGGGGAGACGGTAGAGGCGAAGCTACAGGGCGGCAACTTGACCCCTATCATGATGCGACTGTCGCGGGGTTCCTTTCACTGGTAAGTCATGTGCCGCTGTAGCCTCTAAACCTCCTCAGTCTCCCCTTACCCCTTGTTCCCTCATGCGCGTTTGTCATTCCTTCAGGGGATGAGGGACGTGCGCTCCTCTCCACCGCCCGTTCTCGAGGACGCGGGGCGGCGAGCGATCAACCATGCTCATGCCGATGCCAAGGCGGCGAAGCGCACGAAGCACATCCTCGTGCGCGAGGAGCTAGATAAGCGCCGCCGTTAACAACGGAAGGACAGTCTCCCGCTGGAGGAATCCCCGTCGACGTCATTGTCGACGGAGGCCTTGGACGGGAACAATAAGGGCAAGGGAGGGCGAGGTCCCCTGGACCACCTTCCTGACGTCGTGGAGGTGGCGCCCAGGGTGTCGGCAAGTAGCCCGGCACCCCCGGGAAGGGGAGGAGAAGCGGACCCAAGGCCGGCGGTTGCCCGTTCTAGGGTCGAGGCCGACATGCCCGAGGCGCGGGCGTTAGGCAAACGCGCCGTCAGCCCGATAGGCTCGGCGGCCGTGGTGGAGCAGGTGGCGGTGGAGGCAACGCCACCGCCCCTGTAGAGGACCGAAGGGGCGCCGGGGTCCGCTGAAGACCGACCGGCACCGATGGATATGGAGGCGACGCCTCTACCGCCGCCTCCGCCGCTACGGATGAGGTTTGCCGTGGTGAAGCGGGGGCCGCCCCGTTCAAGGCAAGTGTATTCTTAGTAGGGTCATGGTGCCTTCTAGTCGCTTTTTTGGTTTTGCGCTGACCCTGTAGGTTAATTTTCCTTAGTCGGAAGCGGTCTGCGGACGACCTTCCCTTGGCGCCCCTTAAGGTGCTTAAGGCGAGCCCTGGCTCCTCCGCCCACTGGGTGGCGGAGGCACAAGCCGCCATCCACCGCGGCGCGGCGTCGGCGAGGGTCGACCTGAAAGAACCGGCCACCCAAGGAGGGGCTGCCGAGGCGGCCCCTACACCGACGAGAGAGGGATCGCTCCCATCCCGCGGGGGCAAGGCTCACGAGTCGGATGGGGCTGGCGTGCCCTTGGTTGTCGAGGCCCCCGGGGTCTCCGAGGCTGAGGCGACGGAGGATAGGGCGCCTAAGGCCGCCGAGACCGCAGTGGCCACGGCCGGTGTTTCTGCGTCCTTCGAGGCTATGATGGCGGAGGCTGGAGCCCCCGAGATCACAATGGCCATCGTAATGGCAGTGGGGCCGTCCGTCCAGGAGGCGAAGATGAAGGCGGCGGAGGCCTCGGTGGCGCCCTTGGCTCAGGGGCCGTCGTTGTTACGAGAGAGCGCCCGAGAGGCGGAGGTCTATCCGATCTCTTCCAATGATACCTCCCGGGCGCGGGAGGTGGTGGACGCCGGGACGCTGGTGCCATGGAACAGCCGGCGCTAATCTTGAATGAGGGAAGTTCGGCCCTCGTGCGGGCGCGACCCGAGCCCTGCGGGTGGGACCACCCATGGGTACTGTGGCGGAGGCGGGACAACCCTGAGGGGGAGCCTCTGTTCACCCTCAAGGACGCAGCCGAGGGCGGGCTGTGGGGCACCTTCGAGCAATACCACCAGCTAGCAGAGCGGTCACTGCGGATGGCCTTGTCCGTGGTGGCCGACGAACTGCCCGGAGTCACCTAGGTTCGCGTTTTGTGTGACGTCGTTCTTTTCTCGGTTTTGTCGCAATCGACGACCTCTGTTCTGTTTCCTCAGGAGCTCGAGACCCGGTCCCTCAGGAAGTCGGTCTTTCTTCGGCGGGAGAGGGGCGTCTGGGACTAGCTTCAGCGGCAGAAGGGCCTTCTTGCCGACGCTAACGAGCTTCTATCGGCGCGAAGCGCGGAGGTGGAGGACCTCTGCCTTTGCTGTGCCGACGCGAAGGTCGAGGCGGCCATAGCCCAGACGCAGCTCGCCCCTTTGGCAGTGCGGGTCAAGGAGCTGGAGGAGGAGCTTACCCGCGCGGTCAGCGATCGGGATGCCTTCAGGTCCCGGGCCAAAGAAGCGATGGCCTCGGGCAAGGCCCTCGCCGGGCAGCTGGGGGCAGAGGAGAGTGCGCACTGGCTGACAAAAGGTGCTCTGAACGAGGCCCTTGCTGCGGTTGAGGCCTCACAAATCAAGGCTGTGGTTTTGAAGGGGGCGGTCAAGGGTGAGTTCTAGTCCCCTTGTTTTGTTTCCTTTTCCTTATGTTTGCTCCCTGACTTCCTTGTATGACGCAGAGCTGGGAAGTGAAGCTTCTAGGGCGGCCGAGGCCTCTAGGTTCGAGGCCCAGTGGTTGAAGGAGAAGGCCGAGGCCTGTCAAGCCGAGACCCATCGCTGGGAGCTGAAGGCCAAGGGTGAGTTCCGTGGGCTTTCGTCCCTAACTTAGGTTGTCCTTTCTCTCGCTCGACCTCATTCCATTTTTCGCGGTGCAGAGTCAGAGGCAGAGATCATTTGGGCCGCCGAGGCTTCCAGCGCAGTGCAGACGGTGGTCAAGACCAAGATCAGGGAGCACGAGGTGCTGAAGCGTGCTGCCCTTTCCGCCTGTGAGGCCTTGGAGGTCGAGGGGGTTCAGTCAGGTAGCTCCCTTGGGAGCCGCTTGATTGCGCTGAGTAGCCAGATGCGCGAGCGGCTCCGAGGGGCACTGCACACGGGTGTCAAGTGGGCGCTGGCCGTCATCTCCTCTCACTACCTTGGCGTCGACCTCTCGGCCATCAGTGATGGCTATGTTCTGCCTGATGATGACGAGGAGGCCGACGCGGCGGTCGCGAAGCTGATGGAGGCAGCGGAAGGCCCTGGCACGGTGCTGGCGATGCTCTTCGAAGAGGAGGTGGTTCCTCCCCTACCATCTGCCGATGCTGAAGGCCCTGAGCCTTGATCTGGGCCCCGAGGGCTATGTAAAAATAGAATAGGGGTTATTTTTTGTATCGTAACGCTTGTGGCCATCGAGGCCTTTACTTTTAAAGTACTTGTGTTTCTTAGTTGTTTTTCTTATGTTTCCGAGCCTCTGCCCTCTGTCGCTCCTGATTGGATTTCGTTTGCAAAACACCCCCTTGGGGCCTAAGCCGTCCCTTGAGCGAGAGGTAGTGAGGGAGTGCCGTAGCCTGGAGGCGTAGGCCGTCTCGCGACTCTACCGGCATCTTGCTTAGGAAACAGACCTTGGTCCGAGGGGTTTTTACAACTGATTCGTCAGAGCCTGCTAGGGACTTGGCATAGGAATTTTTGCGAAAAACAACTGAAGAATGGTGCATGGGACCTAGGGGACACCTAGGGGGGTCCCCTATCTAGCCCCCAAGGGAGGCATGGTTCTGCCGAGGTAGAACCGAGTTTCCCTTGCCGTGTTACTGTATTGCCGAGGCCTATGATGGGCTCGGGGGGTTTCTCAAAAAGTTAGACCAACTAAAGAACGCTCTTTAATTGTATTTCGAGAAACGATATATACAATGCTTGGAAATTTAGGGATAAAAGCGACGTAGCTGTTCTATGTTCCAAGCATTGATGAAGACTTCGCCCTTCTCGTTGGCCAGTTTGTAGGTCCTGGGCTTCAGCACTCGGGCAATGATGTATGGTCCTTCCCATAGCGGGGTCAGCTTGTGGCGACCCTTGTTGCTCTGTGCTAGCCTCAACACCAGGTCACCTACCTTCAAGTCTCGGCCTCGGACGCATCGGGCCTGATAGCGCCGTAGGCTCTGCTGGTATTTGGCCGAGTGTAGTAGCGCGATGTCTCGGGCTTCCTCCAGTTGATCAAGGGCGTCCTCTCGGGTGGTGCGGTTACTTTGTTCGTTATAGGCTTGCAGCCTCGGGGAACCATATTCCAAGTCGGTGGGGAGGACGGCCTCGGCCCCATAGACTAGGAAGAAAGGTGTGAATCCCGTGGCTCGGCTTGGAGTGTTCCTCAGGCTCCAAATGACCGACGGGAGCTCGGCGAGCCATTTCTTGCCAAACTTTTTCAACCGGTTGTGAATCCTTGGCTTGAGGCCTTGTAGGATCATACCGTTGGCACGCTCTACTTGGCCATTGGTCCTTGGGTGTCCTACGGCCAACCAGGCCACACGGATGTGGTGGTCATCGCAAAACGTCAGGAACCTTTTGCCGGTGAACTGCATCTTGTTGTCGGTGATGATGGTGTTGGGGACCCCAAACCTATGGATGATGTCAGTGAAGAACAGCACCGCCTGCTCGGATTTGATTCGATTGATCGGACGAGCCTCGATCCATTTGGAGAACTTGTCGATTGATACCAATAGATGGGTGAAGCCCCCGGGGGCCTTTTGCAGAGGCCCGACCATGTCGAGCCCCCACATGGCGAATGGCCACGTGATGGGGATGGTTTGTAGGGCCAGGGCTGGGAGATGTGTCTGCCGAGCATAGTACTGGCATCCTTCGCAGGAGCGTACTAGCTTGGTAGCGTCGGCGACTGCCGTCGGCCAGTAGAACCCCTAGCGGAAAGCATTCCCTACGAGCATCCGAGGCATCGCATGGTGCCCACAGGCGCCTGCGTGTCCCAAAGCAGGGCTTGGCCCGCTTCGGAACTGATACACCGTTGGAGGACACCTAAGGGACTTCGCCTGTACAATTCGTCGTTGTAGAGGGCGTAGGTCTTGGCTCGCCGCGCAAGCCATCGCGCTTCAGTTCTATCGTCAGGAAGCTCCCCCCGATCAAGCCAATCGAGGAACGGGACTCGCCAATCCGTGTCCTGATTAGTCTGTGGAGGCTCGGCGTTGACTTCCATGACCTCGGGCTTGGTCGAGGGGGTCTCGGCAGTAGAGGGGGCATCGAGCTTTGCCGTGGGTTCCACAGGTGGGCCCTCCTTTGTTGTCGAGGTGTATCCAATGGAAGGTTTGTGGAGGTCTCTGGCGAAGACGTTCGGGGGGACCGGGGCCCGTGCCAAGGCCATCTTTGCCAGCTCATCGGCGGCCTCGTTGTACTTCCGCGCGACGTGATTTAGCTCGAGACCGTTGAACTTGTCTTCTAGGTGTCGTACCAACTTGCAGTAAGCCTCCATTTTGGGGTCGAGGCAGTTTGACTCCTTCATCACTTGATCTATGATGAGCCACGAGTCGCCTCGGACGTCGAGGCGCCGCGCCCCAAGTTCGATGGCGACTTGTAAGCCGTTGATGAGGGCCTCATATTCGGCCATGTTGTTGGAGGTAGCGAAGTGGAGCCACACCATGTAGCGCATGTGTACTCTGAGGGGCGAAATGAAGAGAAGACCCATGCCTGCCCCGGTCTTCATCAGGGATCAATCAAAGTACAGGGTCCAGCACTCCATCTGAATTTGAGTGGGTGGCAGTTGGGTATCTGTCCATTTAGCCACAAAATTGGCCAAGACTTGAGACTTGATCGCTTTTCGAGGCGCAAAGGTCAAGGTTTCCCCCATAAGCTCGACAGCCCATTTGGCTATCCTGTCTGAGGCCTCCCGGTTATGAACTATTTCGCCCAGGGGGAAAGATGATACCACAGTCACTGGGTGCGACTCGAAGTAGTGACGCAGTTCGCGCCGGGCCAGGACCACGGCATAGACCAGCTTCTGGATGTGGGGGTAGCGTGCTTTGGTCTCAGAGAGCACCTCGCTGATGAAATAAATAGGTCGTTGGGTGGGCAGAGTATGCCCCTCTTCCTGCCTCTCTACCACTACGGCAGCGCTGACCACTTGGGTCATTGCGGCGACGTAGAGCAAGAGGGTCTCGTCCATGGCCAGGGGTATCAGGACGGGAGGATTCATGAGCAGTGCTTTGAGTCTGTCGAGGGCTTCTTTGGCCTCGGGAGTCCAAGAAAAACGCTCGGATTTTCTTAAGAGTCGGTACAGAGGCAAACCTTTTTCGTCGAGGCGCGAGATGAAGCGGCTCAGGGCCGCAAGGCATCCCACGACCCTCTGTACTCCCTTGAGGTCCCTGATTGGTCCCATGCCAGTTATGGCCGAGACCTTCTCTAGGTTGGCTTCGATGTTGCGTTCCGAGACTATGAATCCCAAGAGCATGCCTCGAGGGACCCCGAACACACACTTCTTGGGATTGAGCTTGATGCCCTTCTCTCTAAGGCATTTGAAGGTTATCCTCAAGTCATCAACGAGATCCTTAGCCTTTCTAGTTTTGACCACGATGTCGTCTACGTAGGCCTCGACGGTCTGCCCAATGTTGTCACCAAAGACCTAGGTCATGCACCGCTGGTACATGGCACTTGCGTTTCTGAGGCCGAAGGGCATCGTCACGTAGCAGTACATGCCGAATGGTGTGATGAAAGAAGTCGCGAGCTGGTCGGACTCTTTCATCTTGATTTGATGGTAACTAGAGTACGCATCGAGGAAAGACAGGGTCTCGCACCCTGCAGTGGAATCAACAATTTGATCGATTCGAGGTAATGGGAAGAGGACCTTTGGACAGGCTTTGTTCAAACCGGTGTAGTCTACACACATCCTCCATTTCCCATTTTTCTTCTTGACTAACACGGAGTTAGCCAACCACTCTAGGTGGGACACTTCCTTGATGAACCCGGCCGCTAAGAGTTTCTGTATCTACTCACTGATGGCCCTACGCTTTTCCTCTTCAAAGCGGCGTAGGCGTTGCCTCGCGGGTCTAGATCTGGCCCAGATGTCCAGGGCGTGCTCGGCGACCTCCCTTGGTATGCCCGGCATATCCGAGGGACTCCATGCGAATATGTCAGTGTTCGCACAGAGAAAGTCGATGAGCACGGCTTCCTATTTGATGTCAAGGGTGGCGCTGATCCTCAGCGCTCGGTCGTCGGGGCAGGCGGGGTCGACCGGGATGAGTTTGATGGTTTTCGCGGGCTCAAACGCCCCCGCGTGACGCTTGGAATCAGGCACCTCACCACTGAGTTGGTCGAGGTGGGCGATGAGGGTCTCGGCCTCCGCAAGGGCCTCGGCGTACTCGATGCATTCAACGTCACAGTCGTATGCATGTTCGTACGTGGACTCAATCGTGATGACACCGCTAGGGCCTGGCATCTTGAGCATGAGGTAGGTATAGTTGGGCACTGCCATGAACTTGGCATAGCACGGCCGCCCCAGAATGGCATGGTAGGCTCCCCCGAACCTGACTACCTCAAAGGTGAGGACTTCCTTGTGGTAGTTGGAGGGGATGCCGAAGCAGACAGGAAGGTCAATGCGCCCGAGGGGTCGCGTGCGCTTCCCTGGCATGATGGCGTGGAAGGGTGCGACGTCGCCTCGGAGCCTCGACCGGTCGATCTCCAAGAGCTCCAGGGTGTTGGCGTAGAGGATGTTGAGGCCGCTGCCTCCATCCATCAACACCTTGGAGAGTCGGGTGTTGCCGATGATCGGGTCGACAACCAGTGGGTACTGCCCAGGATTCGGAACATGGTCAGGGTGGTCATCTCGATCGAAGGTGATCGCCTCTTGAGACCAGTCGAGGTACTGGGGGTGGCCACCTTGACCGAGAAGACTTCTCGGCGCTCCCTCTTGCGCTGCCACGCCGTAAGGCATGCCGAGGGCCCACCGAAGATCATGAAGGCGTTGTGTACCTCGGGGAACCCGTTGTCCTTGTCCTCATCCCGGTCGCGGGCGCCCTTCTGCTTGGCGTCGTCATCGGGGAGCCCAAGCCTGGCGTAGTAACGCCGTAGCATGGTGCAATCCTCGAGAGCGTGCTTGACCAGACCCTGGTGGTAAGGGCAGGGCTTCTTGAGCATGCCGTCGAAGGGCCTAGGGCCTTTGAAGCCTCGGGGGTTCTTGCGTTCTGCGGCCGCAACGAGATCAGCCTCTAGGACCTCCTGCTTCCCCAGGCGCCCCTTTTTCTTTCTCTTGGGGAGGTGGGAGGCTGAGGCCTTAGGGGCCTCGTCCCTCCGCTTACCCCTGGTGTCGGGGAAGATGGCTCCAATAGCCTCTTCACCCGAGGCGAAGCTGGTGGCGATGTCGAGGAGCGCGGCAGCGGAGCGCGACACATTCTGACCTAACTCTCGAACCAAGTCCCGACAAGTGGTGCCGGAGAGGAAAGCTTGGACGATCTCCGAGTCACCGACACTGGGCAACTCGGTGCACTGTTTGGAGAAGCGCTAGATGAAGTCTCGAAGAGACTCGTCCGACTTTTGGCGACAGCTCTTAAGATCCCAGGAGTTCCCAGGGTGCACGTATGTGCCCTGGAAGTTCCCGACGAAGACTCTAACCAAGTCGCGCCAGTCGTGGATTTGCGAGGGAGGAAGGTGCTCGAGCCAGGCTCACGCTGAGTCTGACAAGAGCAAGGGGAGGTTGCGGATGATGAGCAGGTCATCATCCGCGCCACCTAGCTGGCAGGCCAGGCGGTAATCGGCAAGCCAGAGTTTAGGGTTGGTCTCGCTGCTGTACTTCGCGAGATTGGCTGGTTGCCGAAATCGGGCGGGGAAAAGAGCAGCGCGGATGGCCCTGCTGAAGACCCGAGGGCCTAGCGGTTTAGGGGAAGGACTGTGGTCCTCCCCGCTGTCGTAGCGACCACCTCAGTGTGGGTGGTAGCCCTGAGTGGGCCCCTCATTGTCGTGGCGTCGTCGCCTGCTGACCATCTCATGGTCTCCCTGTACCTCGTGTCGATTGCCGAGGCGGTCCAGAAGCACGGGGGCCCTATGGGCTATCGGCGCTCAGTCGGGCTCGGGACGAGCTGGGGCTTCCCTATCCTACCGAGGCGGTGCCGTGGGCAGGTTCGAGGTGCCCCCGTGTCGTCGAGAGGCGGAACTCTCAGCCTACTGAACCGCGGCGGTCTCTAGGAGATCCCGAAGCTCACCGCGGACCCACCGCCCCTCCGTGGTAGAAGGCTTGGGCATTGCGTGGACCAGCATTGCTGCAGCCGCGATGTTCTGGCTAGCATGATTGAAGACTGGGGGTTGCTCTCTCCCTTCGTCGTCATGGATGCGGTGATGCACATCGCAGGCCCTCTGTCGGGCTCCCCCGCCTTCGCCGCGACCTCGCTGTTCCTGTTCGAGAGAGTCTCGAAGCTGCTGCAGAAGGAGTTGGTCTTGTTTGACCTTGGCCTGGAGCTCACGGAGCTGTTCTAGGTCTGGGCGCTGAGGTCGTGCAAGAGCGACGTTCTCATTTCGTGCAGCCGGCATGACGGCGCGTGGAGGTGTGACGGCGCCCGCGCTTGGGCGAAGCGAGGAACGGCTACCTACCCCCTCGTCCTCTTTGCCCACCCTCGGCATCCCGAGCCCGACGTGAAAACACTCACGAGTGGGGTCGTAGGTGCCTTCGCCGTCGGAGTCGGAGTAGCCGAAGCAGTAGTCGCTTGCGGCCAAGAACTGGCGCAAAGCCCCAGGGTCGTTGAGTCCGGAGAAATCCACTCCGGGCCATGCCTCGTTCTCATCCGAGGAGTCGGCGTGGATGCTCAGGTCGAGAGCGAAGCGCTGGCGGTGTTCCGAGGGATGCTCGTGAGCAGAAGTGTAAGCATAGGCATAAGAGGCGGCGGCATTTCTCAACCCAAAGGGGTATGGGGATGGTGCCGTCGCCAGATTCTGCCCCGCCGGGGTCGGTTCTTCAGGGAGTGGTGGAGCGGAGCTTGACGACTAGGCATCGCCGCGTGTCACAGGTGACTTTCCTTTGTCTAAGCTCAGGCTAGATAGGTCCCCAGCCAGGGACCTTGTGCCAACAGCTGGTCATAGGATATCGGCGGGGGGTGGCGTGCCGCCTCGGATTCGCGTAGCGTCGGGGTGGCCTTGTTCGTGTCGTGCTTGGCAAGTGCGGCGAGAGTGGCCGCCCGGGCGCCGCCTACACCTGGGCTGCCGGGGTGTGACTTCATCGTCGGACGGTGGGGCTCGAGGAGTGAGGAGTACCATGTCGTACTCATGCCCTAGAGACATGAGCTCTAGGCTCCCAAACCAAACCACGGTGCCGAGACGCAATGGTCGTACGGGGTCTGCCATCTGGAACCTACTGGGATGACAAAACTGACACGTAGAGGCCCCTACCTGGCGCGCCAACTGTCGGTGTTTTGGACCGGGGGGTCCTCAACCAACCAGTGAATTTGTTCTGCGTGCTCCCGATTCCGGATGGTAATGCAAAGAGACACAAGGTTTATACTGGTTCAGGCAATCGAGGCCCTACGTCCAGTCTGAGAGGTCGATCTTGTATTCCTTGCACCGAAGTGCTCGTAGTAGGGGGTTACAAGCTAAGGGAGAGAGGGAGCTGGTCCCAGGTCTCGGCAGGGTGTCGTGCGGGCCGCTTGAGGCGTTGCTCTCAGGCGGCAGGGATGTGCGCGCGCGTGTGTGTGTTACAAGGTGTTCTCCTCCCCTTCTAAATGGCCCAAGTTCTCTCCTTTTATAGTTGAAGGGAGGACAAGGACAGTACATGTATTATTATGCGGCGTCGTGCCAACAGGGGCGGCGTGTCCGAGCCCTGTGGTCCGTTCCTGTGGCGGCGTGGTCATCGGAGTGGTTCGTCCTTGGAGCACTGGGGCGGCGTGGCCGTCCCATCCGATCCTATGCGTCGTGGGAGCCCCAGGACAGCCTCGGAGTGGGTGCGACGGCGGACGTGCAGACCACTGTGGACAGACTGTGCGCGAGGCCGAGGCTTGATCGGCGCTGAGGCCGCACCGCAGTGGAGGGTCTTGGTGGGCACGAACCCCAAGATAGCCGAGACCTTGGTGTGCAGTGCTGAGGCCTCTAGTGGGCGGCTGATCGTGGGCACAGCGTTAGGACACAGTGGCCGGTAATCCCCGCCGTACCCTGTCCCAGCCGGTATGGCGCTGATCGTGGACACAGCGTTAGGGCACAGTGGTCGGTAATCCCTGCCGTGCTCTGTCCCGGCCGGTATGGCGCTGATGCGACCTCGGGTCCCATCGGCCATTCCGTGGCGTTGAGCCATCATCCGCCTGAGATTGCGGGAGTGGTTGAAGCATTAATGAGACACGACGCGCTGTCTGGAGGGTCGGTCGAGGCGGGGGGTGATGGGCTGCTAACGACCCGGCCTCGAGCGATACGGAGAATGAGGCCTCGCGCGAGACGGAGAATGAGGCCTCGCGCGAGACGGAGATCGGGCTCCTTGCCGAGGCCTCGCGCGATACGGAGAATGCACCCCCTGCCGAGGCCTTCCGTGAAGAGCCTCGGGCGAGGTGGAGACGGCGCTCCCTGCCGAGGCCTTTCCTGGGGAGCCTCGCGCGAGGTGGAGATTGTGTCAGGATGCCGAGACCTCCTGCTCGAGGCTCGAGGCGAGGAGGAGGAGGAGGACCCAGTGGGCCCGGTAGTGGCAGGTGAGGGGACCACGGCTTACTTTCTAGCTTTATTTTTTAGATGGGACTTTAGCGACTTTTTTGATGTTTGCTTGGGGTACCCCGTTCTAAGGTACCAGACATATGTACTTTGCGTTCTTACTGTATCCATCTGTATGTCTTGTCTGCATACTGTAGCGTTCGTTAGAGATATACATATGCACATATATGTTGTCATGAACCTGCTGATATTATATTTCTGGATTAAATTGACCATGAAAATACCTAATTATCTAAGTTTATTCAGGTTGTAGCTTGTTGTGTGTACGGTGCTGTCAGTGTTATTTTTTTCTCTCAGTTTTCTTCTCCTGCTGTCTCGATTTTCCTACTGAACTCGAGCGGATATCGATTTTTCCCAGGAACTCTATTTCTTTGCTTTGGTGCATGAGGCTTTTACATATATGTCATTAAAAAAGTTTGTAATTACATACAAGTCATTAAAAAAAATTGACCGTACACGAGTGCCATCGTTCTGAACTTCTTTGCTCTCCAAGCTATTCCGTCGATGTTCTGTTCGTTTTCACCATTTGAGAGTCCTGACAAGTGGATCCGGTCAGTCAAAACGTCCATAATACCCCTCTCATCTCTATCCTCTCTCTCAAACTCTCTCTCTCATCCGCGTCTCCCACCTTGGGCACAAATCGCACAAAACCAAAAATTCGGCCGAAGCGAGCCAACTGATTCGAACAAACGAGCGCCGAGAAAACAGGAGGAGATAAGCAGAAGCAGAGGAGTGCCATGGCAACAGCAGCGGGCATCAGCGGCCGGTGGATGCGCGTCCACACGCTCTGCCGTGGCGCGTCGGACGCAGTGGTGTCGCTTGCCGCCGACGAAGCCTCGGGCGCACTCTTCGCGGTCAAGTCCGCACCCGCGGGGACGGCGGTGGCCGAGCACCTGTGGCGCGAGGGGGGCATCCTGTCCGCGCTCCGGTCCCCGCACATCGTCCCCTGCCTAGGCGTCCGAGCCGCGCCCGACGGGGGCTGCCAGCTGCTCCTCGAGTTCGCGCGGGGGGCTCGCTTGCGGACGCAGCCCAGCACGCACCAGCGCCGCAGCGTCCTGCACGCCCCGCACGACGCCCCCGTCCCCGCCCCCGCCACCGCCTGCTCCTCGTCGTCCGGCATCTCCTTCTCCGCTCGCGTCTGCGCCCGGCGGAGCTCGCGCTCACGCTTGCAGCTGGTAGAGCCCCGCTCGGCGGAGCTCGCGTCCGCGGCCGGCGGAGCTCGCGCTCACGACCGCCATCCCCTCCGGCAGCGGCGTCCTCGTCCACGGCCGTCGCGGGCGCGCGCGGGCGAGCTCGGCCCCGGCCAGCCGCCGCGGGCGCGGGTGCAGGCGAGCTCCGCCCCAGCCACACGCACGAGAAGAGAGAGAGAGTTCGAGAGAGAGAGAGAGTTTGCGAGCGAGAGGATAGAAATGAGAGGGATATTATGGACGTTTTGACTGACCGGACCCACTTGTCAGGACTTCCAAATAGTGAAAACGAACAGAAGTCCGACGGAATGACTCGGAGAGTAAAGAAGTTCAAAACGATGACATTCGTATGCGGTCAATTTTTTTAATAACTTATATATAATTATAAACTTTCTTAATGACGTACATGTAAAAGCCTCTGGGTGCATCCATGTACACGTTGTGTACTTTGTCTACTTGAGCAGATTCAGACTTGCAGTGTAGTCCGTTTGTGGTTTCTACATTCTATTCCCCGATTCTGTGAATTAATGTTCCCTAACGGCGAAAGTCCGTTGAAATTAGTCTGCGGTGTGAATCTGGATCGTCAAGGTTGTTTTGACCTTTGTCGATTGTGTTGTTTCCTCTCCGTCTTCCCTGAATCGATCTGCCGAGCTGCAGAGGAATTCCTCTCGCCTTCCTATAACCTAATCTCCTCGCTCCGTTGACTCCGCTCAACTCGTCTGGACATTGATTCAGTTCAGATTGAGGGCTCACTTGCTGTCTTCTCTTTGTTCGTCATTTCTGATTGAACATTCTTCACAGTCAGATGTGTCCTACTCCAACACTGGCGAGTTGACCGACGCATTGCCTTATTGCTGGTAAGTCACTCAGCTTGGATCTAAAAAAGCGATAGTATGTAGCAGGATACTAATTGTTACTTACAGTCAGGGTAAACATACAGGCCTTGTGATACAGGAGAGAAGATTGTTAAGTCCAGAGTGTTGAGATGTTCTTTCTTTCATTTAGCTTCAACTGCCGTTGCTGCCGTTGTGATTATTGCATATATTAATTGCCCCTTTTCTTTCTTCATTCACAAGATGATGTAATCTCTATACTTATTTTGCCGGGGCCAGTGCCACGGACCCAACAAGTGTTAGGACGTCCCCATTATATCAGTCTTGGTAGTGTAGGTTATACTTCCGGTACATTTATCTTGTAGACCAGCTGATCTGTAGTTTTATCTTCCTTGGAAATTTCATCGGCTGCATAATTATATATTCCTTGTGGTTGTGGTTCGTGTTCGAAGGGCGCATTTATAAGTAGTAACTAGGTACAAAATTAAATTAAATGGATTATGAAGCTAGTATGCACAATGTCTTGGAGCGCTTGCTACATGATGAAAGCGCAGAGCCAAGTGTACTGCCACTATCACTTCTAAGAGCCATCACAAATAATTTCGCTGAGGATCAGAAAATTGGTGCTGATGGACATTTTGTGCTTTACAAGGTACTGTATGTGTCGCTGCCGACTAGTACACTCTGTTTGGGTTATTGACTTATTGTTGGCCTAAAAGCTGCTGTGAACGTTCGTGATGGCAGGGTGTGCTTCGAAATGGAAAAGTCGCTGTGAAGAAGCTGTCTCGATCGCTACATATGGATAACCAGAGATTCGAAAATGAGGTCGGTTGGGATGAGGGCGAAGCAGCACAAGAATATAGTTCGATTTCTGGGATACTGTATTGAAACACAAGGGACGATTCGTCCTTGCGGATGAAAGGTTGCTCTGCTTTGAGTACCCAAGTGGAGGGAAACTTGATGCGTATATCACAGGTAAGAGGATCGTGTTGTGTGACACGTAATGGCCTTTCTGTTTTTATTTCCTTTGTTGTTAAAAAAACAGACAGTATGTACCATGCACCGCACGAGCACATAGTGCGATTGATTACTTTGTAAATAAAGTATATTGGAGAATAAGAGCATGATTAATTGGTTAATAGTCAAATTCTGTTTATGGAATGGAGGGTTTGACTTTTCTAGTTTGTTTATATTTCTTATTCTCGCCCATTACAGATGCCTCTCATGGACTTGGCTGGAGAAAGCGCTATAAAATAATCAAGGGAATTTGTGAGGGCTTATATTATCTTCATCAAAACCTTACTGTCCACTTAGATCTTAAACCTGCCAACATATGGCTGGATGAAAAAAGGTGCCAAAAATTCATGATTTTGGTGGCTCAAGGCGCCTTGAGGAAAAGCAAAGTGAGGTTATTACACGAGTTATTTACGGGACGCAGTAAGTAAACTTGGTCCTCAAGGTGTTTTTCTCCCTACTATAGTTGGGCAAAAATGAAGTTTCCTTTCTAAATTGACAAATAAGTCATCACGGGGTACAAATTTTCATGCAGGGGATACATGGCACCTGAATTCTTACAAGATGGAGTGACCACATTGAAGGCGGACATATATGGCCTTGGTGTTCTAATCACAGAGATACTGACCGGGCAGAAGATGCATTTCATAGTACAACACAATGTAAGAACAGTTAAAATACGTGACTATATCACAGATGTCCTATACCCTGTTTGAAGATGTGTATAACTCTAGGTGAAAATCAAGTGGTGAAAGCAAAATTTAGCTGGGGAAGGTGAAAGCACATTAAAACATGTAACATAAGCAATAATGTTAGTTTATTATTTTGAGAAACTTTTAGTCCTTATTACCTTCATTTTTTGAGAATCTCTATTGTGATGCCGGTTTGACGCTAGAATTGACATGCATGTTGCTACTCTCTCTGTTTCAAATTATAAGATGTTTTGGTTTTCCTAGATACGTTGTTTTTACTATGTATTTAGACGTAGTGTAAACGATCTCCATTGTCTTTCATAAGGTGCAACTAGATGTCACATGGCCTCCTAAACTACAGTTTTACCTTTTATGTATTTTATATTATATTATTTATACTTATAAATTCATAATAATCGGATAGTACATTTAATTATAAATCTAACCATTCAAGTTTATATTACAATAAATAAAAATTGTTAGCTAAATTATTGGTCAAAGACTTTAAATTTTGAATCTTGATATGCATGTGCAACTTATAAATGAGAATAGAGAGAGTATCTAAGTATATAGCAAGAGCTATGTATCTAGAAAAGCCAAAATTCTTATAATCTAGAATAGAAGGGATGGTCTACTCCCTCCATCCTAAAATAAATGAACTCTTAGAAGCAACCAAAGTCAGACTAACTAATTTGCACAGCTTTATAGGAAATAGGAAAGATGGAGGGAGTAGTCGACTAATCCCTAAATGAACTCTTAGAATCACCCAAAGTCAGACTATCTAAATTTAAATAGCTTTACGGGAGAGAGTAACAACATCTACAACACCAAATAAATATATTATAAAAATATATTATCTATTGAACCAAATTTGGCGTCACAAATATTTCTGTTATTTTCTACGAAGTTGTTTGAATTTAAAATGATTCTTTGGACAACTCATGATTTATTTTAGCTGGAGAGAGTATTGCAGATATTTGGCCTGTTCGCTGGTTGGTTTCTGTGCTGATTTGGGCTGGCTGGTGCTGGTTTGTTGTGATAGAAAAACACTGTTGGCTGGCTGGTTTGGGCTGGCTGAAACCAACAAGCGAACAGGGTGATTTATGAAGTACTATTGAATTTTCCAAATGAAAAGATATCTCCAGTTCCCTTAAAAGCAATTAATCGTTGCCATTTCCTATAGGTACTCAAAAGCTGGGCTGACCGATTTGGAACGTCACTAGAAGACACGCGCTTGGAACAAATACGAGTATGCGCTGAGATTTCCAAAAGCTGCTTGGAGCATCTCCCTGTGAAGAGACCGTATGCAGAGCATATAATCGAGATGCTTGTTGAAACGGAAAGTACGGATGAGTTTACTGAGCTTGATGAAACGGAAAGTGTGGACGAGTTTACTGAACCTGATGCAAAGGTCAGTTCATTCAGGGTGATGCAGGTCACCAAACCCCTCCCGGAGTTTGGGCATATTACATTAATAACAATAGTTCATCCACATGGCTCTAAATTAAAGCTTCATACCATACTCTTTGATCTGCGTCTCTCTCTAAAAGTGTCTATGATGTCTCCCTATACATGCATCCAGGATCTTATGTTAAAAATGTCATGGGAAAAACCTTTTGTGCTATAGCTATAGTCGCAGGTCACATGAAAAAAAGTTATTTACTAAGTTTATATCTTATTTGAGAGCAACAATTTGCATTAAACAAATTTCTTCCGTCAGTTTCATATAAAAATCTATGAACTTTCTAATACTACCTCGCTGCAAACATGTAAACTCGCTCTTATTTTCTGCAACTTCGACATGAAAACTTAGAGCCTATTTGGATTCTCTGATCAAAAGTTTTTGGTTAAAATCGAGGAGTAAATTGAACTTTAGACCACTTTAGCTTCCTTGTATAGTCTAAAGTTTTTGTAACATGTCTAAACTTTAGACAACAGTTTAGACCTTCTGTTTGGAGCCTCAAGAGCTAAAGTGGACTAAAGTTTAGTGGCTAAACTACTAAAATTTAGACCATAGGATCCAAACATGGCCTTTTTAATACCTACTCTTAGACATCAACTTTTTCTAGTACATAAGCATTGCAAGTATTATCATTTAATCATGTTAACATCTTTATCCTCTTTTCATATCGTTTAGGAGTACTACATATTATCATGACTTCATGAGTGAGTCTGTAGGAAAAGAATTGTACTCCCTCCATCCCAAATTATAAATCATTCCAAAAATCTTGGAGAGTCAAAACATCTCAAGTTTGACCAAAATTATAGAAAAAACTACAAAGATTTTTGACATCAAATAAATATACTATAAAAATATAATTAATGAAGAATCTAATGATACTTAGTTAGTATCATAAACGTTATTATTTTATCATATAAATTTGGTCAAAATTGAGATACTTTGACTCTCCAAGATTCTTGGAATGACTTATAATTTGGGACGGAGGGAGTAGCTCATAATTTTTTGTTGTCAAATTAAAGTAATAAATAATATTTGGCCATCTAGATAATGTCAAAAAAAATGTCAATACAAAGCTCCGAATCTCATTGAGAGTTACAATGTTCTTATAAAAATGATCTCGCTATTACATAACGTTTAACAACTTTGGCCTGAGGTGCTACACCAACTTGTACTATTATCAAAGCCTCATGTGTGCCCTGTCAGATAGAAATTCCTATTTAATTATAACCTCGTAGTCCAACTGTTTGAAAAGCGTAGCATATTGACAGTTAGCCTTTTTTTTTGCAACATAATGTTTTTTTCTTTGCTTATAGCATCTGTTCCAAAACATTTTTTTACGTTGTCAACAACACTGAATTCATATTCATAAACAAAAATGCATCTTTACCCTGAATCAGTAAAGACTATGGAGCTGAACATACTAGAGCGTGTAGTAGCTGGATGCGAGGAACCGAGCCATCTAGATTTGTCACTTCTACAGAGCATCACGGAAAATTTCTCTGGGCAGAGAAAAATTGGTGTTGGTGGATGTGGAGAGGTTTACAAGGTAACTGCTATTTTTATGGCAGCAGCTTCATGTTCGTTGTTCATTTCATAGCATTACTTGACATAAGGGTATTATAAACAGGGCATCCTTCGAAATGGAATTGTTGCTGTGAAAAGGCTTTTCAACAGCCGAACAATTAAAACCAAGATGTTCCACTGGGAGGTTCAAAGTTTGATCACGGTTAGGCACGAAAATATAGTGCGCTTTCTGGGTTATTGTTCTTTTACAGAGGAACGCGTATTAATATTTGAAGGAAGAACAATTATGGCCGATATAAGGGAAAGGTTGCTTTGTTTCGAGTACATAAGCAACGGAAACCTTGAGAACCATCTTACAGGTATGACTTTCTTTTAAACATGATATCAGTAGCTCTCCAATCCACATTAGAAGACAGCAGTGCAAATAAACAGCAATCTAACAGAATGCTTGCGCCCTAAAATATGCCAAACAACAAATAACTAAGATCATCAATAGTCAAAAACTAAATTAAAAGGCACAACTGAGAAATTATCTGATCAAGAGTCAATTCCCTAATCATGACCACTTCCTAAATTTTAAAACAAATTTGTAAATACTCAAGTAAATGCTATCAATGTTCTTCTATTCATTTGCTTGCATACAGTCCAGTGACCAAAGCGTAAAACTGCATTTTGATATGATCTGATTACTTTCTTTATCGCACCATCTTCACTACATGTAATCCTTACTTTTAAATTGTATTTGATGAATAATCATGGACGGTCGTCTGTACAGATAAAAAAGGCCAACATTTTGTTCAATACTCACTTGCAAATACACTGGGCACATTATTATTTTATGATTTCCAACTTCTAAAATACTCTTGATTCTTCATACACTTCTGAAGATGAATTGAGGGACTTGAATGGCATAGTCGTTATGAAATCATAGTGGGAATCTGCAAGGGTTTGCTCTATCTTCGCAAGGAGAAGGATATCATCCATGTTAGAATTAATTGCTATTTAGTGTAATCACCTAGTCTCTTGTGTAATCTAGCTTCCTGTGCCAGGTTAATACCCAGCTGGCCCCTTGGGTCTCGGTTTGACTCTTGGGGACTCGGCTGACCCCTTGGGCCATCCTCCTCCTCTCTATATATGTAATCCTCCTGTAATCTCCATCATTAAGTAATCTAAGCCTGTTAGGCTATTGTCTATCATGGTATCAGACTAATCCCGATCCATCTGCTTCCGCTACCTTCCCTCCTCGCGCGCGCGTCCTGCCGCCGCTGCGCGATTCTTCTCCTCTCACGCCCGCGCACCCCCTGCTGCCGCTGCGCGCGCCCATGGCTGCCGCTGGCTCCTCTACCGTGGCTACTGCGGCAAAGCTCTGCGATGAAGCCCTCTCGGCGGCCAAGCGCCTGGAAGACGAGGCCTCCTCCCTGCGCTCAACCAACTCCGAGCGCAGCCAGCAGCTCGAGGAGGCGGCCACCATCCTCAAATCTGCCGCTGACGCCTAGGAGCGCGTCCGCGCCGCCGTCGATGCCCTGGACAAGGAGCGCGCGGCGGTTGACGCCCTGGAGCAGCAAGCCGCGGCCCTCCGGACTCGAGTCCGCACCGAGTTCCCGGACGACGACGCCGACGCCGAGGACACCTACTCTGCTTCCTCTGAAACCGAGGCCGTCACCCGCCTCCACAGTCAGGCGGCTGCAGTCCAGAACATCAAGAACTTAATTCCTATCGTTCTTGATCTTCAAGCCTCCAACTACTCCAAGTGGCGTGGCTATGTTCTCCTCATCCTCGGCCGCTTCGCGTTGAAGGAGCACGTCCTCAGCAACGTTCCCCGCCCCTACGATCCGGCATGGTCGCGCATGGACTGTGTTGTCCTGTCCTGGATCTTCAACACCATCTCCGCCGACCTCCTGGACGTCATCCACGAGCACAACGCCCCTACTGCCCGGGAGGCCTGGCTCGGCCTTGAGCAACAGTTCCTCAACAACCGCGAATCTCGCGCCATGCTCCTCGACTCCGAGTTTCGCACCCTCTGTCAAGGTGCCCTCTCCGTCGACGACTACTGCCGCAAGATGAAAAGCATGGCAGATGCCCTGGCCGATCTCGGCGAGCCTGTCCTGGACCGTACTTTGGTGCTCAACGTTCTGCGGGGACTCAATGAATGGTTTCAGTTCATGTCCCAACTCATCACCCGCCAGAAGCCATTCCCACCCTTCGCCGACGTCCGTGCTGACCTCCGGTTGGCTGAGCTCAACATGGGGACGCCTTCCGCCCCTCCTTCGGCCCTCGTCGCTGCCGCCGCCTCCACCACGGCGCCCACCCCGACGTCACCTGCGCCTCCTCGTCCTCAGGCTGCTGCTGGACAGACTGCCGCTGGCCAGGTCTTCAGCAACACCCACGGTAGACGCCGCCGCGGCGGGCGCGGCTCTGGTGGATCTCCGGGTAGTGCGCAAAGCAGCACCCCCTCTGCCACTCCTCCACCGCAGTGGCCGTCGCTCCTCAATCCGTGGACTGGCTCCATTCACATGTGGCCAGGATCCACCGTCGGTGGGGTTCGTGGTCCTCCACCACGCGCCGTCCAGCCCGCTCCTCCGCAGCAGGCTCTGATGACCGGGGCGCCCCCTGCCTACTTCGCTCCACCACCAGGCTCCGGGACCTACTACCCACAGGCGTCTCCTGCTTGGGTGCCATGGTCGCCCGAGGGTCTCGCCAGCGCCTTCAGTACCATCTCCCTCACCCCGCCGCCGAGTTCCTCCGACTGGGTGATCGACTCGGGTGCCTCATCCCATATCACTGCCAACCCTGGTATGGTCATCGCATCACCCTCCTCTTCTTTTCCTTCCTCCATTATCGTGGGCAACGGTGCCACTCTTCCCGTTGTTGGCACCGGCTATTCTGTCCTTCCCAGACCCTTTCGCCTCGATAATGTCCTTGTAGCCCCTGATATCATTAGAAATCTTCTTTCTGTTCGAAAATTCACTACTGATAATCTCGTTTCCGTCGAATTTGACCCTCTTGGTGTCTCTGTGAAGGATCTCTGCACCCGGAACACCCTCCTCAGATGTAACAGCACAGGGCCCCTCTACACCCTACAGCTGCCGTCATCCACCGATGGGTCGTGCGCCCTTGTCGCCACTCCTTCTCTGACTACTTGGCACCGGCGCCTTGGGCACCCCGACAAGGCAACTCTTCAGAACCTCGCTTGAACTTCCTCCATTGTCTGCAGCAAGCCTGACGACGACTCCCTCTGCCATGCTTGTCAGCTTGGGCGTCATACTCGCCTTCATTTTGCTACCTCCATGTCTAGAGCATCCAAGAATTTCGATTTAATTCATTGTGACCTATGGCCATCTCCTACTATTAGTGTCTCTGGTTTCAAATATTATTTAGTCATTCTTGATGATTGCTCCCACTTTCTGTGGACTTTTCCTCTTCGTGTTAAGTCCGATGTTTTTCCCACTATTTCCCTTTTCTTTGCTCATGTGTCCACACAATTCGGTTGCACTGTTAAATCAGTCCAATGTGACAACGGTCGCGAATTCGACAACTCTGCCTCCCGCGCTTTCTTCCTTGCTCACGGCACCACTCTTCGCATGTCGTGTCCCTATACCTCGCAGCAAAACGGGAAAGCCGAGCGCATGATCCGCACCGTCAATAACATCACCCGCACCCTCCTCTTCCAGGCTTCCATGCCTCCTGTATTCTGGGCTGATGCTCTTGCCACTGCCACCTATATTCTCAACCGCCTCCCCACCAAAACTCTAAACATGAGCACCCCTTTCTTCGCCCTCCATGGCAGCCTCCCCTCCTATCATGATCTTCGAGCGTTTGGGTGCACTTGCTATCCTAACCTTTCTGCCACCACTCCCCACAAGCTTGCCCCTCGCTCTACTCTCTGTGCATTCCTTGGCTATCCACCAGATCACAAGGGCTACCGGTGCCTTGACCTCGCCACTAACCGGGTCATCATTTCCCACCACGTTGTCTTCGATGAGACAACGTTTCCTTTTTCTCACAGCCGACCCTCCCCACCCCTGCAGGAACTTGATTTTCTAACTGACGACGACGCTCTCCCAGTGTCTCCTCTTCCTGCAGGAACATCCGGAGCTGCTGCCCCCCGGCCACCACCTCCCCTGGCGCGTGCTTCCTCCCAGCCTCCCGGTTTTCCCCCTCTACCATCGACACCTCCGGGGCCTCCGGGGGGGTCCCCTGTTCAGGCGCCCATGTCTCTAGGGCCCTCTGACCAGGCACCCCCCTCTCCAGCATAGCCGGCCGTGTCCGGTGGGGCACCTGCTTAGATGCTCCCCGCACCACTCGTCCTGAAGCCGTCCATCATTCACGTCTACAGCAGGCGTGCTCCTGTCCCTGCCCCGGCTCTCGAGCGCCCGGCAGGGGCCTCTACTCGACGTTCCAGCATGATCCCGTCTCCACCGCGCTATGTCAAAAGCGACCCTCCAGTACCTGATGGTGCTGTCTCCATTCCGCCGGTCGCCAACTCCCATAGTATGGCGACCCGTGGAAAAACAGGGTACCGGCAGCCTCGTCTCGCCCTGCATGCCGAGGCCCTCTCTCCACTCCCGCAGTCCTGCCGTGATGCTCTTGCTGATCCTCATTGGCGCCGGGCCATGGAAGACGAATATGCAGCACTTCAGGCCAACCACACTTGGGATCTTGTCCCCCGTCCTGCCAAGGCCAATGTGGTTACTGGGAAATGGATCTTCAAACACAAGTTCAATGCTGATGGCTCTTTGGAACGCTACAAGGCTCGTTGGGTGCTTCGGGGCTTCACTCAACGCCCCGGTGTTGATTATGACGAAACTTTCAGTCCGGTTGTCAAGCCAGCCACTGTTCGAACAGTCATCACACTAGCACACTCCAAGGATTGGCCCATTCATCAACTTGATGTGAAGAACGCCTTCCTGTACGACACACTTTCAGAGACCGTCTACTGCTCTCAGCCTACCGGGTTTGCTGATTCTGCCCTGCCAGAGCATGTCTGCCAGCTCAACAAATCCCTCTACGGCTTAAAGCAAGCCCCGCGGGCCTGGTACAGCCGGTTTGCTTCTTTTTTGATCTCTTTGGGGTTCACTGAAGCCAAGTCCGACACTTCTCTCTTCATATACAGCCATGGTACAGAGACTGTCTACTTGCTCTTATATGTGGACGATATTGTCCTCACAGCTTCATCACAGCAGCTCCTTCACCGTGTCATTGCTGCATTGAAAAAGGAGTTCGCCATGAAGGACCTTGGCCCTCTGCATCACTTCCTTGGCATTTCAGTTCAGCGCCACAGGGATTCAGTCATCCTCTCGCAGCGCCAATACATACTGGACATCCTCGCTCGCCATGGCATGAGCGATTGCAAGCCCTGCTCCACCCCAGTTGACACTTGTGCAAAGATACCTGCTGATGCCGGCCCCCCTGTTGCTGACCCCACCAACTACCGCAGCCTTGTGGGCGCCCTCCAGTACCTCACTTTCACCAGGCCGGACATTGCTTACGCCGTTCAACAAGTATGCCTTCATATGCATGCTCCGTGTGAAGTTCATCTTGTCGCTGCCAAAAGGATTCTTCGCTATCTCCAGGGTTCCCTCGGTCATGGTCTGGTCATCCCCCGCACAGCTGCAACACAGCTTCGTGTGTACACTGACGCTGATTGGGCAGGCTGCCCGGACACCCGCCGCTCCACCTCCGGCTATGCAGTCTTCCTCGGGGACAGCCTGATCTCCTGGTCCTCCAAGTGGCAGCCCACCGTCTCCCGGTCCAGCGCCGAGGCAGAATATCGGGCTGTTGCCAACGGCGTCGCTAGGGTCATTTGGCTGCGGCAACTGCTCAAGGAGATTCACCATCCCCTGGACTCCGCCTGTCTTGTCTACTGCGACAATGTTAGCGCCATTTACCTCTCCTCCAACCCCGTGCAACATCAGCGCACCAAGCACGTGGAAATCGACCTCCACTTCGTCCGTGAACGGGTCGCCATGGGTGCTGTCCGTGTTCTTCATGTACCCACCACATCGCAGTTCGTCGACGTCTTCACCAAGGGCCTTCCGTCCTCCGTCTTCATGGATTTTCGTTCCAGTCTGAACGTCCGTTCCACCGACGCTCCGACTGCGGGGGGGGGGGGGGGGGGGGTGTTAGAATTAATTGCTATTTAGTGTAATCACCTAGTCTCTTGTGTAATCTAGCTTCCTGTGCCAGGTTAATACCCAGCTGGCCCCTTGGGTCTCGGTTTGACTCTTGGGGACTCGGCTGACCCCTTGGGCCATCCTCCTCTCTATATATGTAATCCTCCTGTAATCTCCATCATTAAGTAATCTAAGCCTGTTAGGCTATTGTCTATCAATCCACATGGATCTCAAACCTGCCAATATACTACTAGATGATCGCATGGTGCCAAAAATTACAGATTTTGGTCTATCGAGATTTGACAATAATTCACAAACTAAGACTTCATCATGTCTTATATCATTGTAAGCTACAACTAATACATTGTTGTTTCTGATACTTGTTCTCTTACAATGTCTTTATGTCATAGCGTGTCGGTATATGTGTTCTTACTTGTCATGCAGAGGATATTGTGCTCCAGAATACCTTTCAGAAGGCAAATCATCAAGCAAATCAGATATATATAGTTTAGGAGTAATGATCACAGAGCTGGTGACAGGAACTAAAAACGAGGCTGATCTTAGCAAAGTAAGAGGGATTATGTCAATGTTGCATATGTTCTCTTTTCATCATGATGTTAAATATGACCTTGAAAAGTAGTCGTGCTCCTATTTCACTGGTGTGATCAACCTTGAAAGCAGTGCATATGTTCCATTAGGAATAACGCTAATATAGAAAACAGAAAACAATAAAAGGTTACTGCTTTATTAATATAGTATGCCAATTAATTTTACGAACTGTAACAGGGTAGTTGCTTTGAAAACTAAAAAAATACAGAAAAAAGGGACTCACAATAAGTAGATACTATATACCATAGGAATTTCACATGAACTTTATAGGTTGTTTACCGGAAACAGTTCAATTCTCAGTTATAGGAATTAGGGTACTTTGACATAATATTCCAAACCTGTGTTGCTATGGCCAACGTTGTCTCTTTAGTTGTATTCTTAAGCTGATAACAATATACATGTTATGTGCATTAAGTATTTTGGTTCCGATTTAAATAGTTTTGTGCAAATGCAGGTACTTAGAAGATGAGGCACAGGTGGATTAAATCATCGAAACATACACCCTTGGGTTATCAACAAGTGACAAAATGCCTCGAGCTGGCCCAAAGATGCATGCAAATTGACTCGACAAGCAGACCTGGCATAGTAGACATAACACATGAGCTCATCAATGCAGTACATAGTAAGGATGACCAATTCCAGGTAAGCCTCCATATGTGCTCCCTGAAACTCAAGAGAGCTAAAGCTTTGATAGGCTGTGGTAAAGCTAATGCATCTTTAATTTCTCCATCACAGGAAATCCCTTGCCTGGAGGACATGCTTGGGATTGAGCCGCTGGAAACACACTTTCCCTTTGAACTTGACCTGCAGATATCACACTCAATTGAGCTGACCAACGATACGGATGATTACATTGCCTTCATGACAAAGGCAAGGTCATGCCGCTTCCGCATAGAGCCAGACAAGGGCATTGTCCCACCAGGATCCAAGTGCAGTGTCACCATAACAATGCAAGCACAGGTCAATGCACTGCCAAACAATCGCCACAAGGAGGAGATAACCGTGCTGAGCACCCGAGTAGATGGAGGTCTTGCTGCTATGGATATAACTAGAGACGTGTTCATTGAGAAGGAGGGTAATGTGGTTGATGAGGTGAATGTGATGGTTGTTTTTGACGATCCACCACCGGCTGATGAGGAATCCTGAGAGGGTGAGTGGCAGAATCAATTTCTTCTCTCTGTTTCACTCTCTCTCTCTCTCTCTCTCTCTCTCTCTCTCTCTCTCTCTCTCTCTGGAGATTGGGAATTTCAAACAAGGCCCCATTTAAGAACGGAGGTGAAACGAAGGAAAAGTCTGTACATTATTTCAAACTCTTAATTACTATATCATTATGTCCACACATTATTAGAATATGAGTTTTACCCTATTCATCCATCACCTGGTTCATGTGTTCGCATTCCTGTGTTTTTATCATCCTCTGTTTTGCACATTCATTCATTTTATATTCCTGTATTTTTCCTCGTTCCTCTATTTTGTATTCCTTTGTTCTAAACAGACCCTTAATGAATATATCAAGAATTTAAGTTTACAGTAAAGTTTCAGTCGAACCTGAAAGGATGTGGTTTGCCGTGACTCCTGTCTTGTGAAAATATTCTTGAGTTATATAGTACATATACAGTCATGAGGCAGTAGAATCATCTTGTGAGGCGTACATTAGTAATAGTACATATATATATCAGGATGTTTTGGCTGATATACCTACGTGGCAGGTCACAGTACAATTGTCTAGTATGGTGATCGAATGAATTTTCTGATTTTAGAAACGTGCATTTGTGTCACTTCAAATGTTTTTTTACTGAATACATGAAGAATTAAGAGGTTGTTTGGATGCCAACTGAATTACAGTAATCAGATAAAATAATCTGAAGATGCTCAAAACACTGCAGATCCGGATTACAAAAATCCTCAATCTGTCTCCAAAGCCTTTTTTTTTTTTTTTGAAATTATAGATCATTTATACTCCAACTAATAATAGTCCACCTCTATAGTCAATCAAGAGACCTAAACGGCCTAATAATGTTATAATCTTATCGTAATAAAGATTTTTGTAATTTAATTGGAATCAAAATAGGTTGTAAGTTTAGGGGATAAATGCGATGGAATTCTGTTTCTCATTTGTGCCTCGAAAAGGAACGAAACAAATGCTGTCTCAAGTCCTTCGCTCATGCGCTTCCAGCGTTGCTGGACTTGTTGGTGCCCAGGCCAGGCAATACAGGGCCCCGCCACCGGTCGGCGTTCACCAATTCGCAGTCCCAGCGCCCGCCAATGATGCAGCTCACCGCCTGATTCCCAGATTCCTCGCTACTCCATGGAATCCCCACCGCCGCCGAGCACAATAAGCGACGACACTGCAGCCCCAGTCCACGCCATCGACCTCGAACCGGTAGCAGACTAGCAGCTTGAGCTTGAAGAGGAAGGGCGTCCACACCTGCGCGTCGCTTGTTCCTGTTGCCCCAATACGTCCTTCTGGCCCAAGGTACAATAAATTCTTTTTTCTTTTTCTTACAAAGCAAGCAGGAGAAGGTATCTGCGGATTCAAAGCTGTTCCTCTGTTTCTTGCTTCGTGGATAAGAGGGTCTGTTGTAGAGATCTAGTTTTCCTGTCGATGCTTAACTTGCAACCTTGCTTGTTGCTTCTCTGAGTCACATTGCTTGCGATTTACTGGGCCTAAAATGCTCCAGTGTAAGACGAGGTCTAAAGATGGGAATTTCTAGATTCTAGATAGCCTTGTCCTTGGAAATTAAATTTACTAAGAGGTTGGTTGAAACCCAAGACTTCTAGTGCAAGTTAAAATTCAGATTTTTGTCATGGGCATAAGATTTTGTGCATCAGTTGATATGATAATTGTGACTTGTTCTAAACGAATGGTACAGAATATAAACATATAATCATTTTGAAGATGTCCCGTTTAGGTTATTGGATTTTTTAGCAATCATACTATTACTAATTAGAGGATCCTTTCTAGCCTCCATACTGACTAGCACAAAACATATGTGCATAGCACTGTTAGCACCAGCATACAAGAGAGGAAGAATAGGATAGCAAGCAGTAGTTGGGATTCAGTTTGGAGGAAGAGTCATAGAACAGAGGAGTGATTGTTACAAAACAGGGTTCAATTCTTTGTTAATTCCCTCTCCTCACCATCGCTCTATCCTTATACCACTAGCTTACGGCTCTCTTGCCAGCTGCTCGTCTTCATGCCCACGCCGGGCCTTGGACGCGTGTGTTGGGCCGGCGCGCCCTTGTGCTCCTTCTCGGCCCATCTTTAGGGTTTTAGTCGTGTGTGACGCCTTGGTCGGCACCGGCTTCAGCTGTAGAACCCAGGTTGCTGACAAGCACCTAGCACAGGAGAGAGATAGTGTACTCTAATGGAGAAAGATCTGGTCAAGACTTTAGGCACATCGACAAATCGACTCAATGAGACCTGGAATTAACATGAACCAATAATATGAGACTATGAGAGACGACATCTACACAATATCACCCAAGGAATCAGGGGAAAACAAGCACAAAATGAAAGCAAGATAATTGAATTACGATGTCAATGCACAGGTCCATTATATGCCACAGATGCATATAACGTTTGCAGTACAGAGTAAACAAACTCGAGTAAATTTAGCATTTTAGCTATATATGTTAACTCCTTATTTTTCTCCATGTACATTTTGACATCGAAGAAGCAACAATTATCTTTACACTGCCATGGACGCAGATGTTTCAGTTCAAAATGTCTAGAGTGCAGGAAAAGGACGCGGGAAGGTATAAATGAAAAGCACCAGTCATTTAGTCCTGATCCTGCTCTGGTGCCAGAATCAGCAAACAGCAGACAGATTGTCAGCATGCATCAGGACGAACATGGTTCCTCCAGTTTCAAAGCAGGTGTCTTAGGATGCTGGTTAAGTTGATTCTCCATGTCCACCTTAACTTTGTTGTCAAGGGAACCCAAATACCACACCTCCTTGAGTTTTCCTTTAGACAGACTCTTTAGCTCAGCAAACTTCACTGCCGACCCAGTACAGCATTTAGCTGTCAGCAGCTCAAGATTTTCCATTGCTAATGATCCAAAGGATACATTTAACTCAGAGTTACAAGCAATCTCAAGTATCCTGACGTTCAAATAACTGCGCTGCTCTACTCCATTCACCTTGACACAAAAGTTAAGGTCACCATCACCATCTTCAAGTGGCCTGATATCAAGACGTAGAATACATAGTCCTTTTATTTCCCCAAGACCTTCGCTTATGTTAACATTTTTTGATATTGCCATATTCACATGTAACTTTGTGAGTTTAGGAAGATCTTTGATCCATGGTGGCACCACTTTTGCAAGACCATATAGTTTAAGGCTTTGAAGTTTTTCCAGATGTTTCTGCAGAGGCCAGAACATGTCATTCAAACATGGTTCATTATTGCCCATGCAGAGCCAAACTGATAAGGATTCCAAATGAACGTGGTCTGAGATGGTAGAACAGAACTCTTTGCTGTTTTTCTTGTTGACGCCGGTCACTTCGAGCTTGTGCAATTGGGTGAGCTTCTTGAGCTCTTTCAGGATGGTCTTGCCCCCTGAAAAACCAACATTGACGGCACCAAGAGTGTGCAAGGATGTAAGTTCCTCAATCCCTGCAGGCACCTGAACACCACCTACAGGACAAGCTCTGCAGCAGCAAGGCAACCATGACAAATGAGCACATGCTACTGATGGTTCCTTGGCTGTGCCAGCACGGATGTATTGCAGCTTGGTAAGTTTGGTGATGGATGGTGGCAAAGTGACTATGGAGGTGCCCCTGACATCCAGAGTTTCAAGTTGCCTCAGAGCAGCAAATGAACTTGGCAGATGGCAGATCTCTCTTATTCCTCTTAGAGAGAGCAACTTGAGGCGAGGAAGCAGCTTCAGCATCTGCTCCAGGTATTTATATGTCACACCTGTTGCATTCTCGAGATCAAGCACCCGGAGCACCCTCATAGTGTCACTGATGAAGAAGGGCTTCCACTGTCCAAACACAGTGAGGGAGCGTAGCCTTGAGAAGTCAATACTACTGAACACGATCTTGTCTCTGTCCCAGCTATCCTTTATGACAAGGTGCCGTCCTGTGCGTTGACTGGTCAATATGCACCTGCCCTCCAGTTCGAAGACAAGGTCCTCATCCTTTTGCCTTGATATGATGTACTCATGGAAGAAGCCATTGACTTGGCACATGACCGTTCTTGTATCTGCAGTGGTGACTGAATGTGGAGTCTGCTGGATGATACTCAGATCAAGGAGCATCGAGAAGAATTTCTCCCCATTCTCCTCAGCTGACCTGTTGGACGTGTCCCTCGAGTAACCCTCTGCGATCCACCGCCTCACTAGACGCCTCCGTCGAATGCTTTGGCCTTGCGGGAAAATGGACAGGTAGAGGATACATGGCTTGAGATAATCTGGGCAAGTACGGAAGTAGGAATGCATCCAACCAAATAGTCCACGCAGGTTATCAAATTCTGGTTTAGTCTCCAGATCATGCATAAATCTGTCACTAAGATTCATTGCGGTTTTCATCCACCTGACTGTCATGGGTGCCAAAAAGTTGGCTACAGCAACTATTACTTTGGGAAGTCCGCCACACATGGAAATAAGTTTTCGAAGCTCCGGATCTTCAGAATCCCTTAAAGCGGACGAATCTGGAAATGTGCCTACCTGTATTATTGAAAAGAAGCTAAATTAGTAGATCAATCAATCACACTTTAGATTTAGTTTTAGCTTGTGCTGTTAACATGCATAAACTCATGTATTGAAAATTGAAAAAAATACATGTGCATGAAGATCTGTTTGTTTTATCTTACAAATTGTGGATTGCAGCTTGTTGTTTGTTATAATCTGTAAGTTTTTATTTAGAAAAATATACAATTTTTTGTTGAAATATTACGACATATCTATATTGATAGTATGTTTGTAATATGGTCTATTGTTTATAAAATCTATACTGCTAAACATATAGTTCGTTAATAGAAAAAAATTGTACTCATGGTCCAAGAATTGTTCTGAATTTTTATGATACCATTTGGATAAGGAGTTTTGTTAAGCTTACTATAGAAGACTTGGATAAGATGATTCTGTGTATTTTAAGAAGTTTGGATGAGCATAGTGGCAACAGAGAAAAAAAAGCTTGGATAAAACTACTTTGATGCAAAAGAAAAAATGTTCACACCATTTTTCATGTTTTGCAAAACACAGTTTAATCTCCTAGAGGGGGAAAAGAAGAAAAATCATAGATTTGAGCATCAAGATGCATCTGAGAAATGATTTAGCAAGACCAAGAGAATATGCAAGTATCTTGCAAGAAAACACACCTTCTTTTTGAAGAGATCACGTGCTTCATCGTCTTCTATACTTTTGACATTGTACATGGCCTCTTCTCGATTTGCACAATGTATGGCTATGCTTGCTTCAGTTGTAATCACAACGATAATGCTTCTACAATGTGTAGATACCAAGTAATGTCGTATTAGATCCCACTCTTCTGTGGATTGCAAACCATCTATAATGACAAGGCAGCGATGCTTCTCCAGAAGCTCATGACACTCTTGAATGGGATTGCTGATTCCATTTTGCTGAGGAGAATCTGACTGAAGTTGTGAAAGTAAGCTCCAAGCCAAGTTCCTTAAATTGAATGGATGTGATACATCCACCCAACTGTACATGGTAAATATTCTGTTGCTACTGTCATACATTATGTCATAGTATAAGTTCCTGACTAGAGCTGATTTCCCAACACCAGCTATCCCCCACACGGATATCACAGGAACACCATTAACACACGCCCTGGCTAAATAGCCACGGAGATCTTTCATCTGTGAATCACGTACTTTAACTAGCGGGAATCGACCAATACACATATCAGTGTTGTTTTGGACACCCATTGATGATGATGCCTCATTATTGTTAGCCATCACCATAGTGGTTTGCTTGCTTTTATCTCTGTCGCCTTGAGAACCCTGAAAATATAGAAAATTTAAGAAGGGTGGTCAAGGAGAGAATTAATGTAGCATGCAACAAACATTGGAGGGATGACACAGTTTCTGAATCCTGTGCCAAGTGTTACATTATGAGTTTGGATTTGATGATTTGACTGAACAAATATAAGAATTTATTCCACTACTTTCTCCTAAACCTATTTCCGTTATTCCCTATGTGGGGACTATGGGGAATCAGTCTCATTGTGTGTGTGTGTGTGTGTGTGTGTGTGTGCAGGGGCGGGGGGGAGCTTTTGTTAATGATAAATATACCAAAGACTAGCATTGTCTGCACATTTTCGTTTTGTTTGCACAGCCAGCCCTTCACTGGTGATGAGCAAAATAAGTAGAACTGCTACTGTACATTTTTAATCAAAGTACTTCTATATCTATCAATAATTTGAAATTAATATTTCTAGCATATGATTAGAATATGTAATGATCAAAACTATAAGAGCAAAAGACCATTTTTTTCCAGAAAGTTATTCGATTGTGTTTCAGCTGCTTACCTCCCTGAAGAAAACACATACAGAGTGTTCGGCTGACTGCTTAAGCTCAAACACTTGCCATGGATCTCCAACACACAGCCTAGCGACTTCAGATTGCTGAGTAGAGATGATGACCCAGCTGTGATTTTTCTCTTCAGGCAGGTAAGCTCTGACGGTGTCCCACTCTACCATACTGGAAACGTTTTCCAGGATAACCAGGTACCTCTCCTTCATTTTCTCCATGAACTCTTCAATAAGTTCGCCTTCTGCAGCCACTTCCAATCTCTTGAGGGTACCAACGTCTACACCCGATTTCTTTTGTAGGCATGAGTTTGTGTGGAACTGAATCAGCAAGCTCCGCTGGAACTCATGGGGATTGAAAGGGTGCGACAGCTTTGCCCAGCCACGGCATCTGAAGCTGTCACATATTTCTGGTTTGCCATAAGCCTCCCTGATGATGGGTGTGGTATCAGCATTGCCACCTGCTGCCCACACTGAGATCACTCCAAGGTCTCCACCAGGTTTCTTGGTGATCAACAACTTGGTCAGATCTCCTAATCCTCGTTGCATCTTTGTGGTATCTCTTGCTTTGACGAGCATGTCAAATGTTGTGGCACCGACAGAAGCACCAGGCACCAACTGTTGCTGCGTGACGGGCTTGGAACCTGAATCACTAATGAGGTTGTAGCGCATGTTCCTAAGGCTCACCTCCTCAACCCTGCCCTTGAGCAGCTTTATCTCGGCGACCGCCTTGTCCAGCGGCAGCTCTGGCCTGATGAAGCCTGGGAGGCAGCGGCAGTGGCAGTCTGACGCCTTGTCAAGGTGGATCACATACTCGATGCAGTCCTCCACGTTGTATGCGAGGTCACGGACCTGTCTCACCCAGGTCCTCACCACGTTGTTCCTGGCGCGCTCCTCATCTGCGACATTGAGGAAGGACTGCATCATCTGGAACCGGTGGTGATGAACGCCAGGTCGTTCTGCGTGCTCTGCCGCAGCGTTGCCTCCTCCTCAATCGCCGCCAGGGCCTTGGTCACAGCCCCCTCCACCACCGATTTGGCCAAGCTCACTGCCAGGTCCGCCATTGCTTCCCGTCTTTCCTAGACACTCCAGTGTGTTTGTCTCTGTGGTAGCAGCTAGTGATTAGTGATGCTAATGCTCGGAGGAATTGTGCAACCTCCGCGCACCTAGAGATGGGAACATGGGGATATCAGCTAGGCATGAACATAGTCAACTGGGAGTTTGGGACATTGCAAAGCAAGTCTTTGCCTGGCCAGATCCGTGAGCTGAGTTGGTTCTCTGATATATTTACTTAGCCGTTGACTAGCAAAACACAGTCGCCCCCCTTGAGCCCTTCAACTTTCAGTTTCACTAATGTGCAGTGGTGTTTCTGCAACAATGTCTTACCACACCTTAAAGATGTGGACCTGTAACCTGTTTGGAAAAGAGAATATTTATTGTCAAGTCAAGACAGATTGATCGGTATGTGTTATGTGTGCTTCATGGAAAAGAACATTTCATAATAACAATTAAAAGAACGCCACTTGTCATACTCTACTGGTTCTAAGAGTTTATGTTATTTTAGTTTTATCTTACATAAAAATATTCTTTGACCAAAGCCTACCAAAAATAGTTTTGCTAAATGCACCGTTACATTACATATATGGTATAAAACAGTCTTATCATTGTGTGGTATTAAAAATGATGATTTTTGTATGCAGGCTGCACTCTTAGCGCTACTATGGCATAAACAATCATTTAAGTAGAGAGCTACTCTCTTTGTTGCAAATTATAAGACATTTTGACTTTTCTAAATACATTGCTTAGTGTATATAGAAAAGTCAAAACGTTATATAATTTGGAATGGAGGGAGTACATAATTCTATTGTGGTCGGCTAAGCCCACTAGCTTTTCTTATTCCCACTAGAATCTCCTCATTAAAATTTCTAAATCTCTCTTTCTAATCAATAAAATAGCATTGCAACTTCGGGAGTCACTCCGCTGATTCGGTGACATAAAATTCTAGCTTCCCCTTCGTTTAGGCATACACTACGGTGCTCAAGATCAACGGTGCAGTTTAGTGTGAGATCTAGGAGGAACCAAGAGTTCTAACCTCAATAAAATATATATGTAAGCATATTGATAACTATTTTAAAATGGCTCTGGCTTCTCTACAGAAGCAGTTTCTTCGGTAGAGCTAAAGCTTTTTAGAAAAGCATTTGGTAAAATGGCTTCTTCTAGTTTTCTAGTAGAATAGAAAAATATGAAATCTCCATAATGACCATCTGTAATTGATTGGCTACCTGATATCTCAAACAAAGTGAGATTATTCAATCCAAAGCTGCTGACGTAGCACCTCCCTTTGTTGAATTCAATTTTTTAGCCATATAATAAAGAGTAAATTACACTAGTAATCCCTAAACTATTATGTGTAACACCCTAAAACTTGAAATCTTTTAAAATAGTAAATTTGATTTATTTATGTTATATTGGGTGCACTCAAATATAGGAAATTAATAATTTTTGTGAAATTAAAATCAATCATAAGTATAGAAACATGTTGATGCATTCATGCTGCTGCACATTTGTTTTTGTAATGATTGACTTTGACTATAATTTGAATTGAAATAAAAAAAATCATTTGAAAATGCTTTTGGAAATCCATTTGGAAAAAGAAAAAAGGAAATTTCCTTCCATACCCTCCTCTCCCTCACATTCGGCCCACATGGCCTTTTCTTTCCCGCGGCCCAGCGCCAGCCCTGCCCAGCTCGCCTCCCCGCCTCGCTCGGCCTAGCACCGCGGCCCAGCCCAGCCGAACGGCCTGGCCGAAACCGTCGCCCACGCTCCTCCCCAGCCGCTGACGCCCGGGCCCCACTTGTCGGCGCCATCCTTCTTCCCCGTGTGGCTCGGAACTGCCCGCGCCTGGCGCTGCAGCAACCGCCGCCCACGACTGGCGTCGTGGGAGCGTCCCCCCCCGCTCCTCGGCCCTGTTAAATAGCAGCCGAGCCCCCGCGCGCACCCCTGCGCCTCCCCGCCTCTTCCTTGCATTCGCCGAGCGCAGCAGAGGCCACAACAGCCGCAGCCGAAGGTCGCCGGGATCCGCCATCGCCGAGCTCGGAACCTCCGCGCGAACAGTCGTCTCCGAGCCACCCCCGTCTCCATTTCTCCCTTGGTGAGCTTCGCCTTGTTCCCCTATCTCTCCTGGTACCGTTATTTTCATTTTTCTTGGCTTCTAGATGCCCTGGCCGCGAGCTCCGCAAGCCTTGGCCGCCGGCCATGGCGGCCACCGCGCTACCCGCTGTTCTCGGCCGCCGTATAGGCCTGGACGAGATCCCCTGTTTCCCCTCTAACCCCCGGTGCCCTCGGTTGGGAAAACCGTGGACTGTAGGCCAGTAACCGAGCTCGCCGACGTGTTTCTCGTCGCTGGCAATGGAGCGTCGCCGCGGCTACAACTGTGCCCGGCCGGAATCCTTCTCTCTCCCTCCCCAGGTCTAATCCGAGCCCTCCATCCATGATCCGACGGCCTAGATCTTCCGATACACCTTCGCGTGGCTGATTTGCAAGAGACCCTGGACTTTTCTAAGTCCTAACCCGCAGTCCAAGGCGTAGTTCCCCGAATGCGCATTTTCGTTTGGAAAACGTAAACTTCACGGCTTAAGTCAAAAATACGTTTTCAATATTTACAGAAATGCCATTTGAACTGTTTCATTTATAAAATTGTCGTTTTAGCTCCGAATTGATCCATTCAAATCGCGTTAGCTTCGTAATTTCATAAGCTACATGTTGGAACTACTGTTAGTCAAGTTTGGAACTTTTTAATTTCATGATTAGATTTAATTAAATATACGGCTATAGGAAAACCCGTTTAAATCATAACTTTCGCATTTTAGCTCTGTTTTTCGTGAACTTCGCGTTGACGTGATCGTAGCGAGACGTAGATTATGTTTACAAACATTTTATCTTGTTTTCAATACTGTTGGTGTACTGTTCTAATGATAGGAATGTTTGCTTTGCATGAATGCTTTTGGAATGTTGTATGTTGCCGTGTTGGTCGCGTTCAGACGGTGAGGAAAACGTTGAAGACCAAGAACTCTTCGACGACCAGCAGGACCAGCATGAGTTTGTGAACCAAGGCAAGTATAGTATGGGCCTTCCTTGATATCCTATTTCACTTTAATCAATTACTCATTTGCATGTGTCTAATTTTGATACTCGTAAGGACATCATAGTGATTGTTTATCTTGTTCCTTGTCTCCTATGGGTTAAATGCATATGGGTAGATTGCTAGTGCTCTAACTGAACTTGATATACATGATGATGAATGATACTATGGAACTAAGAGTTTAACATGATTCATAACAACTGTTCCATAGGGCAAAGGTGCAAATGACCTTTGTCCATGTTGCTCCCAGCTCTCCATAAGGACTTATCTGTCGGCAAAAGCTGGGACTGACAGTGCAACCGGAAGAGTCATATGGCTCTGACTTTAGCTCAGTAATATGATCTTTCCTAGCTAGTTAGAGGTTACCTTTTTGGCGCAAATGGGGCTTGCCACGTTGGGTATAGGGCTGCCTCTATTCCTATGAGTATAGCCGCGATGGATATGTGCCATAGGAAAGGGGGGGTTCCTACATCTGCCAGCCAAGGAAACCTAGCGGCCCTAACTTGTTAGGGAAACCTATGAAATGGCTTCATAGTGTACCCTGCCCGCTCACCTTGGTAGTGACATGGGAGTAATTAATCCGGGCATATGAGGATCACGACTTGCGGTGAATGTGCACCACCTCTGCAGAGGGTAACAAACTGTTATAACAGCTGTGCTCACGGTTACGAGCGGCCTAGAAAACTCACAGAATAATTGGATACTTGTTGATGATCATTTATGATGGTATATGATGGATATATGATACACTTGACTCTGAAAATTGTTCATATGGGATTAAATGGGAGCTTAAGCATAATTTGATATTACCTGAGAATAAAAGTTTGACTTACTAAAAATGCTAACTGCAGTAAACTAGTGTCAACCTTTTGAGCTTCATAACCCCATGTTAGCTTGTTAAGTACGGGATGTACTTACACTTGTTTATTTTCTTTATTTGGATAAAAATCCCGGATGTGTAACAGATGACAACGGGTATGAGGATTTCTCGGAGGATTTTTAGGCTTGTGGTCAACCAGTTGACCTTCCCTGTGATGAAGCCCATGAGAGTTTATTATCTTTTATTTTCCACTGTGTGATGTAAGACTAAGTTGTATTATGGATGTGATGTAAGGGACACCGTGATGATACTTTATATGATTTGTCGACTTGTGTGTGTGACTGTTTCCTGGGCACATATAAGTATTGTGCATTCAATTTTATCCTTAAAATTGGGTGTGACAAATTAATATCAGAGCCGTGTTGACTGTAGGACGCAAGCCTAGTAGAAAACGGTCGTTTTAGCATCTTTGCTCCTCTGGTTTCTTGCTTACTGTCTTATTCTTGTTATTTTATTAAAACATTTATGCTTTTCATACCTTAATCTATTATTTAAAATTGTTGATTCTAATTCTATCTCACTTTAAATCTATAGATGTCTCATAATCCGAAGACTGCTCGCCTCAACACCGCCAGCTATCGTGCCATGTTCACCCCGCGTGCCCCACAGGCGGAGAGGGAGATTGTGATCATCTCCGACGACGAGGAGATGGCTACACCGACACCTACACCTGCTCCTACACCAGTCGCCATGCCCGTCTATCCTGTTGTAGCTACCCCTGAGGAGTCGATGGCTACTTCCCCTACACCTGCACCCTCCCCAGCTGTCCCCGTGGAGGATGAGGAGATTGGCTGGAAGTGCAAGTACTACTTCAAGCCAGCTCCAGAGACAGCCTACTACCACACTCTCCTCACTCACGTGCTGGACGACTACTACCCCGACTTGCACGCCTCCATCAGCTACCACTGTGCTGAGTACCAGCATCTATTGGAGGCTACCTTCTGGAAGGTAGAGCTGGTGGTCACCGCTTGGAACGACATCAAGAATGGACATGAGGTGGAGACTGTCCACTGTGCCCCTACCAGGAGAGCCCATGCTTTGGATGGCATGGAGGATGCAGCCCAGAACGCCTACATCCACTATCATGGTCGTCGCTTTGAGGCCATGGGGGAGGATCGCTTTAGGTTCCTTCCTCGAAATGATCATGAGAGTGTTTGGCAGGTATTGGCTCCACCAGGGAATGACCCAACTTTGGAGGCAACAGTGCAGCATGTCCACGCTATGCAGGGAGTGGATGAGGAAGTCAAAGGAGAACTGCGTGCATCTCAGAGGGCTCAGAGACGCCTTCAGAAACAAGTGGATGAACTTTGAGCACAACTGGGACAGCTTTCCATCTACAAGAAGAAGCGCTGGTCCTTCACCATGATTGACACCGCTCCATAGGTGTTAGGTGCCTTGATCTAGATTACCACGTCGTTAGTTCGTGTTCTTATTTAGTCTTGTTGGTCTTGTGAACTTGGTTGATTAGATGTTTAATTTGTGAACTTGGTTGATTTTGTATTTTGCTTGATTGCTGGAAGTTTGTGGGCATGTCCACAACTTCCTTAGATTGGAACTTTAAGTTTAGAATGAAATCTTAATGCAGATGTTTCGCTTTATCCTATCCCTGCTGTGCTGATTTCTGGAGCAGCCTGTGTTCTTTATCTGATATCTCGAAATCTGGGATGTCAAAAATTTTGAAAATTTTGTGGAGATAACTAGACTTCTGTATCTTTCAAATATCTTTGGAATCACGTCAATAGATGTTCAGGTTTGTGAGATCTAGCAGACACAAGTTGAAGTTCCTGCGCTGTCTGGAACTCAGAACAGTCTCGGTTTAGCTCTACTTTTGACCATGTGTGTTTTAGAATCTGTAAAAGTGATCTAAATGAAAGTTGTAGCTGATGTCCTAAGCTTTCTAATGAATCTTGGTGCACCTTTGTTGGATCTCTGAAACTCGAGTTATAACAGTTTTACTGAAATGCTGAATTTGAATCTTGTCCAGAAAATTCTCAGCACTGTTTCTTATCTTGTGTAAGCTCTCTATAATTGGAAAAATCTCTAAATTTTGCACATTTGTTGGAAAATAGATGGCCACAAGAGGAGAAAGAGGCAGAGGCCATGGTCATGGGTGTGATGCTCTCATAAATCCACCACCGCCACCTGTGACCATGGAACAGATATTGGGAATGCAAGTGCAGCTGATGCAAGCTATGATGCAGCGCTTGGACAATGAACCTGCAAGAGGGCCACCGCCTGTTCAGGTCAGAGATAAGTGTGGAGAGTTCATGAAAGGTCATCCACCAGTGTTCACCCATGCCTCAGACCCTATGGAGGCAGATGATTGGTTGCATGCCGTGGAGAAACAACTAAACATAGCACAATGCAACGACCTTGAGAAGGTGTTGTACGCTTCCGGGCAACTCCAAGGAGCTGCTCAGGATTGGTGGGAATCATTCCAGTTTGGACGTCCCAACAATGCTCCTGCTATCACTTGGCAGGAATTCAAAGACAATTTCCGGTCATACCATATTCCTGATGGACTAGTGGAACTGAAGCAGGAAGAATTCAGATCTCTCAAGCAAGGATCAATGACTGTGGCGGAGTATCGGGACAAGTTCGCACAACTATCATGCTACGCTCCTAATGATATAGCGGATGACAAGGATAAGCAATGCCGATTCCTCAAGGGACTATATGATGGACTACAGCTCCAGTTGATGTCTAATACATACCCTAATTTCCAGTCTTTGGTGAATCGTGCAATCGTGATTGACGATAAGCGCAAGGAGATGGAAGCTAAGAAGAGAAGGCTCCAAGGGCAAGCTTCTGGAAGCAACACTCGCCCACGTGCTTATCCCTAGCAAGGTTTCCAGTAGAGGAATCAAGGACCAACTCACCAGGGAAACCATGGTCAGTATCCTCAGTGGAACCAGTTCTAGCAACGCCCTCAGTACGAGCAACAGTTTGGAAATCAGCATCCCCCACAATAGACCAGCAATCCTACAACACACCAGGGAGTGCCCAACAATGCTCCTGTGAAGAGTGGTGCACCAAACAATCCCAATGCCTGCTACCGATGTGGAGAAGTAGGTCACTATGCTCATCAGTGTCCTAAGAAGCAGAACCAACAAGCACCTCGGAACCAGACCAGCAATCAGAAGTTCAACGCCCGACCACCTCACACTACGAAGGTGAACTATGTGTCATCTGATGCAGCTCAGGAGATGCCTAAGGTCATGCTGGGTATGTTCAGCGTCAACTCTATTTCTACTACCGTACTTTTTGATTCTGGTGCTTCGCATTCTTTTATCTCCCAAGCTTTTGTTAGAATACATAGCATACCTTTGTGTGCCATGAAAAACCCCATACTAGTAAATTCCCCAGGAGGTAGTATGCTAGCTTCTTATTGGAGCCCCTCAACTAGCATTTCCTTAAGGGGGGTAGACTTCAAAGTGAAGCCTATTGTGTTGAGAACAGCGGGAATTGATCTTATTCTGGGAATGGATTGGATGAAACAACACCGGGTAGTGATTCAGTGTCAGGAGAAATCTGTGGTTGTGACATCACTTAATGGAGATAGAATCTGTGTAGAAGTGGTAGTGCAAGCTCAGTCTACAGCCATAGTGAACCAGCTAGATGGTGAAGTCAATGAACAAGATCGTGTCATGGAGGAGTTCCCGGATGTCTTCCCCGATGACTTGCCAGGTATGCCACCTGACCGAGACATTGAATTCATTATTGAATTATTACCTAGAACTGCACCAATAGCTAAATGTCCATATAGAATGGGAGTTAATGAATTAGAAGAGCTTAAGAAACAACTAAAAGAGTTGCAAGAAAAAGGTTTTATACGCCCAAGTTCTTCCCTATGGGGGGCACCTGTGATCTTTGTGGATAAGAAGGATGGTAGTCAACGGATGTGTGTGGATTACCGCTCACTTAATGAGGTTACCATCAAGAATAAATACCCTTTGCCTAGGATTGATGATTTGTTTGATCAGTTGGGAGGCGCTCATGTGTTCTCCAAGATTGATCTCCGATCTGGTTATCATCAGCTTAAGATTCAGAACTCGGACATACCCAAGACAGCATTCACTACACGGTATGGATTATATGAGTACACCGTTATGTCTTTTGGATTGACCAATGCACCTGCATACTTCATGTATCTGATGAATAAGGTGTTCATGGAGTTTCTGGATAAATTTGTGGTAGTATTCATAGATGACATACTAATATTCTCCAAGACTAAAGAAGAACATGCGGAACACATAAGGTTGGTCTTGCAAAAGCTTAGAGAACATAAGTTGTACGCTAAGCGGAGCAAGTGTGAGTTTTGGTTAAAGGAAGTCTCTTTTCTGGGTCATATAGTCTCCAATGGAGGAATAGCAGTGGATCCAGGTAAAGTGCAAGATGTACTAAATTGGAAACCACCAGCAACTGTAAGTGAGATTCATAGCTTTTTGGGATTAGCTGGATATTACCGAAGGTTCATTGAAGGCTTTTCCAAGCTAGCCAAGCCCATGACAGCTTTGTTGGAAAAGAATGCTAAGTATGTATGGTCGGATAAATGCCAGGCAAACTTTGAAGAGCTAAAGAAGAGATTGACTACAACTCTAGTATTAATTTTGCCCGATTTAAACAAGAACTTCTCTATATATTGTGATGCATCCCGTTTGGGTCTTGGATGTGTGCTTATGCAAGAAGGAAGAGTGGTGGCATATGCATCTAGACAATTGAGGAAGCATGAGTTGAATTATCCTACTCATGACTTGGAGTTGGTAGCTGTGGTTCATGCTTTGAAGATCTGGAGACATTATTTGATTGGACATAAGAGTGATATCTATACTGATCATAAGAGTTTGAAGTATATCTTTACCCAATCAGATCTGAATCTGAGACAACGTCGTTGGTTGGAATTGATCAAAGACTATGATTTGGAAGTGCATTATCACCCGGGAAAGGCAAACGTCATAGCTGATGCACTTAGCAGAAAAAGCTATGCCAATGGACTTCAGATAACATCTATGTCAGCAGAGTTGTGTGCTGAAATGGAGTATCTCAACTTGAGCCTGGTCACTAATGCAATGGAATTAGTGATAGAGCCTACTTTGGAAAAAGAGATACGCAAAGGACAATTAGAGGATGAAAAACTTAAAGAGATAGCAGAGAATATAGTGCTTGGAAAGGCACCCGGATTCAGAATGGATGAGAATGGTACTCTTTGGTTCAGGAAAAGGATATGTGTACCAGAAGTGAAAGCTATCCTAGATGCAATTCTACAAGAGGCCCATGAGTCTGCTTACTCTATACATCCCGGAAGTACCAAGATGTACTTGGACCTCAAGGAGAAGTATTGGTGGTATGGTTTGAAGAGAGATGTGGCAGAATATGTGGCTTTGTGTAACACTTGTCAAAGAGTGAAAGCTGAGCATCAGAGACCTACAGGGTTACTACAACCAATGAAGATTCCTGAATAGAAATGGGAAGAAGTTGGTATGGATTTTATTGTAGGACTGCCCCGCACTCAAAGAGGTTATGATTCAATATGGGTAATAGTGGATCGACTCACCAAGGTTGCTCACTTTTTACCAGTCAAGACTACCTATAATGGTGCAAGACTAACAGAGTTGTATATGGAAAGAATAGTGTGCTTACATGGTGTTCCCAAGAAAATTGTGTCAAATAGAGGCACTCAGTTTACATCACAATTCTGGCATAAAGTACATAGATCTTTGGGGACAAAGTTGAATTTCAGTTCTGCTTACCACCCGCAAACTGATGGACAGACTGAAAGGATCAACCAGATTTTGTAAGATATGTTGAGAGCTTGTGCACTTCAGTATGGTGATAGTTGGGATAAGAGTCTGCCATACGTAGAGTTTTCGTACAACAACAGTTATCAGAAGAGTCTCAAGATGGCACCTTTCGAGGCGTTGTATGGGCGTAAGTGTAGAACGCCTTTGTTCTGGAATCAGACTGGAGAAACTCAAGTGTTTGGTCCCGATGTCCTTAGAGACGCGGAAGAACAAGTGAGAATGATTAGAGACAATTTGAGAGTAGCTCAGTCCCGATAGAAGAGTTACGCTGATACCCGCAAAAGAGAGCTGACTTTCGAGATTGGTGATTATGTGTACTTGAAGGTGTCACCAATGAGAAGTGTGAGAAGATTCAATATGAAGGGAAAATTAGCACCAAGGTATATAGGACCTTTTAAGATTCTAGAGAGACGTGGAGAAGTAGCTTACCAGTTGGAACTGCCTGAGAGTTTGGCAGGAGTGCATGACGTGTTCCATGTTTCCCAATTGAAAAAGTGTTTGAGGGTACCAGAAGAGCAAATTCCTTTAGAAGAACTTGCTGTCAAGGAAGATCTTACTTATGAAGAGTATCCGATAAAGATCTTGGAAACTGCCGAAAGAGTTACGAGAAGCCGAATCATAAAGATGTGCAAGGTGTAGTGGAATCAGTATACAGAGGATGAAGCTACTTGGGAAAGAGAAGAGGATATGAGAAAGACTTATCCCCAATTGTTTGAGTAAGCAATCACCTGAATCTTGAGGACGAGATTCATCTTAAGGGGGTTAGAATTGTAACACCCTAAAACTTGAAATCTTTTAAAATAGTAAATTTGATTTATTTATGTTATATTGGGTGCACTCAAATATAGGAAATTAATAATTTTTGTGGAATTAAAATCAATCATAAGTATAGAAACATGTTGATGCATTCATGCTGCTGCACATTTGTTTTTGTAATGATTGACTTTGACTATAATTTGAATTGAAATAAAAAAAATCATTTGAAAATGCTTTTGGAAATCCATTTGGAAAAAGAAAAAGGAAATTTCCTTCCATACCCTCCTCTCCCTCACTTTTGGCCCACATGGCCTTTTCTTTCCTGCGGCCCAGCGCCAGCCTTGCCCAGCTCGCCTCCCTGCCTCGCTCGGCCCAGCACCGCGGCCTAGCCCAGCCGAACGGCCTGGCCGAAACCGTCGCCCACGCTCCTCCCCAGCCGCTGACGCCCGGGGCCCACTTGTCGGCGCCATCCTTCTTCCCCGCGCGGCTCGGAACCGCCCGCGCCCGGCGCTGCAGCAACCGCCACCCACGACTGGCGTCGTGGGAGCGTTCCCCCCCCCCCCGCTCCTCGGCCCTGTTAAATAGCAACCGAGCCCCCGTGCGCACCCCTGCTGCCTCCCCGCCTCTTCCTTGCATTCGCCGAGCGCAGCAGAGGCCACAACAGCCGCAGCCGAAGGTCGCCGAGATCCGCCATCGCTGAGCTCGGAACCTCCGCACGAACAGTCGTCTCCAAGCCGCCCCCGTCTCCATTTCTCCCTTGGCGAGCTTCGCCTTGTTCCCCTATCTCTCCCGGTACCGTTATTTTCATTTTTCTTGGCTTCTAGATGCCCTGGCCATGAGCTCCGTAAGCCTTGGCCACCGGCCATGGCGGCCACCGCGCTACCCGCTGTTCCCGGCCGCCGTATAGGCCTGGACGAGATCCCCTGTTTCCCCTCTAACCCCCGGTGCCCTCGGTTGGGAAAACCGTGGACCGTAGGGCAGTAACCGAGCTCGCCGACGTGTTTCTCGTCGTCGGCAATGGAGCGCCGCCGCGGCTGCTACTATGCCCGGTCGAAATCCTTCTCTCTCCCTCCCCAGGTCTAATCCGAGCCCTCCATCCATGATCCGACGGCCTAGATCTTTCGATACCCCTTCACGTGGCTGATTTGCAAAAGAGACCCTGGACTTTTCTAAGTCCTAACCCGTAGTCCAAGGCATAGTTCCCCGAATGCACATTTTCGTTTGGAAAACGTAAACTTCACGGCTTAAGTCAAAAATACATTTTCAGTATTTACAGAAATGCCATTTGAACTGTTTCGTTTATAAAATTGTCGTTTTAGCTCCGAATTGATCCATTCAAATCGCGTTAGCTTCGTAATTTCATAAGCTACATGTTGGAACTACTGTTAGTCAAGTTTGGAACTTTTTAATTTCATGATTAGATTTAATTAAATATACGGCTATAGGAAAACCCGTTTAAATCATAACTTTCGCATTTTAGCTCTGTTTTTCGTGAACTTCGCGTTGACGTGATCATAGCGAGACGTAGATTATGTTTACAAACATTTTATCTTGTTTTCAATATTGTTGGTGTACTGTTCTAATGATAGGAATGTTTGCTTTGCATGAATGCTTTTGGAATGTTGTATGTTGCCATGTTGGTCGCGTTCAGACGGTAAGGAAAACGTTGGAGACCAAGAACTCTTCGATGACCAGCAGGACCAGCACGAGTTTGTGAACCAAGGCAAGTATAGCATGGGCCTTCCTTGATATCCTATTTCACTTTAATCAATTACTCATTTGCATGTGTCTAATTTTGATACCCGTAAGGACATCCTAGTGATTGTTTATCTTGTTCTTTGTCTCCTATGGGTTGGGTAGATTGCTAGTGCTCTAACTGAACTTGATATACATGATGATGAATGATACTATGGAAATAAGAGTTTAACATGATTCATAACAACTGTTCCATAGGGCGAAGGTGCAAATAACCTTTGTTCATGTTGCTCCCAGCTCTCCATAAGGACTTATCTGTCGGCAAAAGCTGGGACTGACAGTGCAACCGGAAGAGTCATATGGCTCTGACTTTAGCTCAGTAATATGATCTTTCCTAGGTAGTTAGAGGTTACCTTTTTGGCGCAAATGGGGCTTGCCATGTTGGGTATAGGGCTGCCTCTGTTCCTATGAGTATAGCCGCAATGGATATGTGCCATAGGAAAGGGGGGTTCCTACATCTGCCTACCAAGGAAACCTAGCGGCCCTAACTTGTTAGGGAAACCTATGAAATGGCTTCATAGTGTACCCTGCCCGCTCACCTTGGTAGTGACATGGGAGTAATTAATCCGGGCATATGGGGATCACGACTCGCGGTGAATGTGCACCACCTCTGCAGAGGGTAACAAACTGTTATAACAGCCGTGCTCACGGTTACGAGCGGCCCGGAAAACTCACAGAATAATTGGATACTTGTTGATGATCATTTATGATGGTATATGATGGATATATGATACACTTGACTCTGAAAATTGTTCATATGGGATTAAATGGGAGCTTAAGCATAATTTGATATTACCTGAGAATAAAAGTTTGACTTACTAAAAATGCTAACTGCAGTAAACCAGTGTCAACCTTTTGAGCTTCATAACCCCATGTTAGCTTGTTAAGTACGGGATGTACTTACACTTGTTTATTTTCTTTATTTGGATAAAAATCCCGGATGGGTAACAGATGACAACGGGTATGAGGATTTCCCGGAGGATTTTTAGGCTTGTGGTCAACCAGTTGACCTTCCCTGTGATGAAGCCCACGAGAGTTTATTATCTTTTATTTTCCGCTGTGTGATGTAAGACTAAGTTGTATTATGGATGTGATGTAAGGGACACCGTGATGATACTTTATATGATTTGTTGACTTGTGTGTGTGACTGTTTCCTGGGCACACATAAGTATTGTGCATTCAATTTTATCCTTAAAATTGGGTGTGACATTATGTCATTTTCATCCAGATCCTTGAACTATGAAATTGCATATCTAAAGCTCAAACAGTTTTTCCCCTGTTTGGGCTTTACAAGCCTTGTAAATTGTAAATATTCCCTTTCATATATACATAAAAATTAAGTAGCGGCCTCCCCGGTCCCTGCTGACCCTTAAAAAGTCCTGATACTATTTAAGTACCCCGGTCCAAAATAGCCACATCACAAGTCATTAGCTGATGTGGTGCTTCAATGTGAAACCGACATATGCATCCTTAGCTTATAATTACACGAGCGATCTCTAAACTATCACAATATTCTCCCCGAAATCCCAAAATTATGGAATTACATATTTAGGTCCCTACTATATTAAACTACTCTAATCCCAATCCAAAACTCCTTATTTTCAAATATCAATTGCAGAGGTGAGCGTTGACCACATGTGTAAATCTGGGTCTATACAGATGCTATGGGAAAGGTGTCTCCGCGTCTGCACCTCAAAACTCTTTTTGCCCGCCTCAAATTAACCTGTACTATTGTAGTGTGATATGGAAAAAAGTAGAGGCTGAAATAGCTGAAACTTTGTTGACCTTTCTTTAGACTGGTTTCTTTCCGTCACCTGTATTTTGATATTATGGTCGACTTGATAGTTCATCTGCGTGCCAAAGCAAAAATGGCTGGCCCGGTTCATTATCGTAGCAAAAATGGTCGATAAAGATTACGTTGGTCGATAAATCTGTTTGATGTCTAATGTCCTATTCGTTTGGTTGATAAGTCATGACTGAAAGCAGGGGTGGATCTAGGGCTTGGGCTGCCCGGGCTGCAGCCCGAGGCGAGTTCATGTAGCCCCTTTAACATATGTGGTGTTTAGCCTAAAAAACTATGATCTTAATTAGACAAAAGGAGACCTAGGAAGCAAGATCAGACTGTTTTGAACGTGAATCAGTAGCTCAGCCCGTACGCCCCGTTCTGGATCCGCCCGTAACTGAAAGTGTTGTTGGCTGATTCGTTGTAAAAGAAAAATACTGTTTGTTGGCTGAAAAAATACGACGCTTATAAGCTAAGCGAACATGGCGCAAATTTATGCTTGCCGTAATGTCTGTCCCGTCAGATAGTGTGCTGAGATGGGAGGATCTTTGGCGCGTGAAATCTGCCCTTTTCTAGTGTCATGGTATAGTGCAATGAGCTTAACAAGCAATACAGTTTTTTTCTTATTATATTAGAGAAACGGAACATGTTTATTATTTTTGAGATACAACACAAGCAAAGTCCAGTAGTGATACAGCAAGAGCCCGTCGTCCACGTGTGCTTATTTATTCTAGCGGAGGATTCGATTTTTCCAACACAACGCCTTGCATGGCATTCATCACCTTGTTATTAATCCCTGGCACACGTACGGTCTCCTTGACGATGTGGTCAGGGCAGCGTGTAATGGGCCTGTTCGCTTGGAAGAATTTGAAAGAATCTGGATGAATTTGTGAGAGCATGAACAGTGAATTTCAGCAGCGATAAATTTTGGCTGAAATTTCCACCAGCCGAACGCAGCCAATATATGAAAGTCAAACAAATTCAGGTGAGAACGAATGCACAAATGTGTACTCCCTCAGTCCTAAAAATACCGTTGTTTTAGAAATAAACAAAAAGTAAACGTCTTTTTGGATGGAGGGAGTAGTATACTGTTCACAGTTTTGTAGGATCCACACCTACATGGATATACATATTCTTGAAATATGCATGTACACGTGACGTACCTCCGCACTTGTAGCCGACGGGGCGATCGGCCATGTTGCAGCGCTTGGGGATGGTAATGGCGACCTCCGGCTTGATCCCGGCAGCCCTGGCGGTGCCGGACAGCATGACGGCGCAGAGGCAGCTGGGGCTCTGCCCGATGGCGTGCACGGCCGAGCAGCAGCTGCTCGTCGGCGGCCGAGATGCATGGCGCCAGCCTTAGTGCCACCCTGTCAGCGGAGGCTCCGCACTCCCCCGCGCCGTGCGCGACACCGGCAATCACAAAAATCAGAGCAAGCGAAACAAGGAGTGGCCTCATCATTGGTGATTAACCTCTACTACTGGCTCCACTCACTAATAGAGAACAGACCTTTGATCATCGATCAAAATAGGCTTTAGTCCCGGCATTTTTTGCGTCGACTAGAGATACATTTAGTCCCGGTTGGTGGCTCCAACCAAGACTAAAGGTCCCTCCCAACGGCTACTGCGCCAGACAGAGGTGGCAGGGACCTTTAGTCCCGGTTGGAGCCACCAACCGGGACTAAAGGTAGACTTTTACTCCCGGTTGGTGGCTCCAACCGGGACTAATGGTCCCTGCCACCTTTGTCTGGCGTAGTATCCGTTGGGAGAGACCTTTAGTCCCGGTTGGATCCACCAACCGGGACTAAAGGTCCCCCTTTATATCCCGGCCGTCTCCTTCTTCCTCCCCGAGCCCGAGCTCAGCACATTTTGAAGCTCACTACACTAGTGTTCTTGCTTCCTCCCTCCATTGTTCCTCCATCTATTCTTCGATTTCTCCGTCGATTTCTTCGATTCCTCCGTCGATTCTTCAGTTGTAAAGGTTACCAATCTCATACTCTCATTTTTCATCATTGTCTTATCTTATTTTGTTCACTATATATATGGTTCTTTATTGTGGTTTTTTCATTTGTAAGCAATTTGAGCTCAAAATCACTTCAAGCTTGCATATTTACATGACGAAGGTTAAAGTAGCTAGTTGAACTTGCGGACCGTGTTCATCTCGGCGAGCATGTTCTCTGCCGAGCGGTAATGGACGTCAAGGAGGAGCTTTGATTCTACGAGGAAGAGCGGCAACGGTCGTGTAAGACCATGTTTCCTTCCTTGTAGAATCAAAGCTCTTCCGTGGCCAAGTACGGTGCCGTCCGGTGGAGAAATGCTCGCCGAGATGATCACATAAGCAAGGTCAACTAGTACGGATGGTTATTTATTCACACGTCTCGATATCGTCGCAGTAGTCTGTCAATCACCGTACCCAAACGTAGTATATATATAAATATAAACGATAATCGATTGTTATGTGTGTACACTCCCATTCTTCTGTTAATTTGCGGAAATATCATGTGAATTACTTACCTGCCACAGTAAAAGACGAGAACACAATGACCATGGCCACGACCATGAAAAATGCCAACGACACAACACTAGCAACTTTCTCGGCAAGCAGAGTAGTGTTAAACGCTCTGAAAACCTTTAAACTTCAAGCTTGCATATTTACATGAAGGAAGGTTAAAGTAGCTATTAAAAACTAGTATTCACTGTTCATTCATAGCATGCATAGCACACTTCATTGTTTAGAGATATAGAGAATTTTAGAGTTTTTTTAATTTTATTTGTTTATAAAATAAGAAATTTATAGTGTATTAAAAAATGAGTATAGAGAGTAGATGACAACTGCTTCCGGGTCCTCGGCCTCTCATGGGTTTCCAAAGCGACTTAGGCCGGGCCTCCCACTCATTGCATGCGACAAGTGTTGTGATGAGACGAAGATTGTGATGGAGTACCGAGTGAAGAAGGAGGGTCCCAACAAGGGTCGTATTTTCTATAAGTGTCCGGATCGTAATGTGAGTTATTTTATCGTATTTAATGACTATGATTAGTTTATACCTATTTTCATGATGGTTGTGATTAAAGTTCTAATTTTCTGTTTTAATTTCAGTGGGATGGCACTGGATGTTCAGGCTTCTACTGGGAGGAAGAGTATGTTGAACTCGTGCAAAAATATCTTGCACAATAGGAAGATATGGCGGCTAATGAGGCAGTGATCCAGCCGAAGAAGCCCAAAGATGTTGAACAAACGGGAGATCTGTCTGTTTTTGTTGGGATTGGTCACGAAATCCTTGTGCTGCTGAAGTGCATTTTAGCTTTAGTGTTTTTAGTGGTAGTTGGGATTGTCTACATTGTAGCGATGATTTCTTAAATTTATAGCTTTTGTGGTGGTATGCATGTTGTATAATTAACTAATTATGTTCTAGGTTTTAATACGGTATTTATGTCATGTAATGCAGATGAGTCGGCATTGGATGTACAATGCTGATCGTCGCTCCCAAGAGTTCATGGACGGCGTGCATTCTTTGTTACGTGCGGCCGAGGCAAACAAACGCGATGGTTTCATGTGCTGCCCATGTGCCGTATGTAAGAATACGGTGGAATATCCTTGCTCAAGGACTCTTCATTCACACTTGTTCAAGTCGGGTTTCATGCCAAACTATATTTGTTGGACGAAGCACGGAGAAACCGGCATTGTAATGGAAGAAGATGAAGAAGAACAATGGGACGACAATGATATTATTCCCGATGGTGCGTGCTTCAATGATACTGCAATAGGAGAAGCTGAAGAAGAGGTAGCCGCAGAAGATGAGTCTGCTGATGATCTTTGTCAGGTCATTCGTGACGCACAAAGAGAATGTGAAAGTGAAAAGGAGAAGATCAAGTTCGAGCGGATGCTAGAAGATCACAAGAAATTGTTGTACCCAACTTGTGATGCAGGGCAGAAAAAGTTGGGAACCATACTAGAATTGCTGCAATGGAAGGCAAAGAATGGTGTATCTGACAAGGGATTTGGAGAGTTACTAAAAATCCAAAAGAAGATGCTTCCGAAGGACAACGAATTGCCCGCCACTACCTACGAAGCAAAACAAGTTGTCTGTTCTATGGGGCTAGAAATCGAGAAGATACATGCATGTCCTAATGACTGCATCCTCTACCGTGGCAAAGAGTACGAGAAATTGGATGCATGCCCGATATGCCATGCATCACGGTATAAGATCATGCGAGATGACCCTGGTGATGTTGAGGGCGAACGTCCGCGGAAGAAAATCCCTGCCATGGTTATGTGGTATGCTCCTATAATACCACGCTTGAAACGTCTGTTCAGAAACAAAGAACATGCAAAATTGTTGCGATGGCACAAAGAAGACCGTAAGGTAGACAATATGTTGAGACACCCTGCTGATGGGTCCCAGTGGAGAGCAATCGACAGAGAATTCCCGGAGTTTGCAAATGACGCAAGAAACTTAAGGTTTGCTTTAAGTACAGATGGTATCAATCCTTTTGGAGAGCAGAACAATAGTCATAGCACTTGGCCTGTTACTCTAAGTATCTACAACCTTCCTCCTTGGTTATGCATGAAGCGGAAGTTCATTATGATGCCTGTGCTCATCTAAGGCCCGAAGCAACCTGGCAATGACATCGATGTGTACCTGAGACCACTTATTGACAAACTTCTCATTTTATGGAATAAAGAAGGTGTACATGTGTGGGATAAGTACAAACAAGAACACTTTGATCTACGAGCATTGTTGTTCATAACAATCAATGATTGGCCTGCTCTAAGTAATCTTTCAGGACAGTCAAACAAGGGATATAATGCATGCACACACTGCTTCGGTGATATTAGAGGTGTATTCTTGAAAAAATGTCGAAAGGTCGTGTACCTTGGCCATCGTCGATTTCTTCCTGCAAATCACCCCGTAAGAAAGAAATGCAAGCATTTTAAAGGGAAGGTAGACCACCTGACCAAGCTTTGCAACCGAACCGGTGAGGATGTACTCGATATGGTCAATGATGTGATAGTCGTCTTTGGAAAAGGACATGGCAGCCAACCTGTTCCGAACGACGCTAACGGTCACGCACCCATGTGGAAGAAGAAGTCCATATTTTGGGAGCTACCCTATTGGCAAGTCCTAGAGGTCCGTAGCTCGATCGACGTGATGCACCTGACGAAGAATCTTTGTGTGAACCTGCTAGGCTTCATGGGTGTGTATGGAAAGCCTAAGGACACATTTGAAGCACGACAGGACCCGCGTTGTTTGAGAGAAAGAGACAACCTGCATCCAGAGAAGACAGATGATGGACGCCATTACTTATGTCCTGCTAGCTACACTCTAAGCAAAGAGGAGAAAGAAATCATGTTTGAATGCTTAAACAACATCAAGGTACCATCTAGATTCTCCTCGAATATAAAGGGTATTATAAATGTGCTAGAGAAGAAATTCTGTAACTTAAAGTCACATGACTATCACGTTCTCATGACGCAATTACTTCTAGTTGCATTAAGAGGAATTCTACCTCCAAATGTACGTCTAGCCACCGTGAAGCTATGTGCATTCCTCAATGCAATTTCTCAGAAGGCAATTGATCCAACTGATCTAGCTAAACTCTAGAATGATGTGGTTCAATGTCTCGTTAGCTTTGAGTTGGTGTTCCCTCCTTCCTTCTTTGATATCATGACACACCTCCTAGTTCACCTAGTCAAGGAGATTTTCATTCTCGGTCCTGTGTTCCTACACAACATGTTCCCCTTAGAGAGATTCATGGGAGTCCTGAAGAAATATGTTCACAACCGTGCTCGCCTAGAAGGAAGCATCGCCAAGGGCTATGGAACAGAAGAGGTCATTGAGTTCTATGTTGACTTTATTACCGACCTTGACTCGATTGGTGTTCCTGAATCGAGACATGAGGGGAGACTAAGTGGAAAGGGGACACTAGGGAGGAAAACATATATTGGTACGGAGGATGATTATTTCAATAAAGTGTACTACACAGTTCTACAGAACTCCTCTTTGGTAGATCCGTATATTGAGACACATAAGGATCTCTTACGATCCGAGTTTCCAGGGAAGACTGAAGCTTGGATTACGCGTAAGCACATGGAAACTTTCGGCGGTTGGTTGCGAAAAAAATGTCAAGGTGATGAGAGCATCCATGAGCAACTGTATTTATTGGCTATGCAACCATCATGGCATATCGTCACATACAAAGGGTACGAGATAAATGGGAACATATTCTACACAGTAGCCCAAGATAAAAGGAGTACCAACCAAAATAGTGGTGTCCGCATAGATACCACAGACCCAAATGGGAATAAGTAGACATATTATGGCCGTATAGATGAAATATGGGAACTAGAATATGCACCTACTTTGAAGATCCCATTGTTCAAGTGCCAATGGGTCAAGGTGACCGGAGGTGGGGTAACAGTAGACAACGAGTATGGAATGACAACAGTAGACCTTAGTAATATTGGGTACAAAGACGAACCATTCGTCCTTGCCAAGGATGTGAATCAGGTGTTCTATGTCAATGATATGTCTACCAAACCAAAAAGAGGGAAAACGATAATGACTCAACCAAAGAGCCAAAGCACCACATAGTTCTTTCAGGGAAAAGAGTCATCATGGGAATTGAGGACAAGTCGGACATGTTAGAAGATTATGAAAAGGATGACCGAATTCCGCCCTTCAAAGTGAACAAAGACCCTAGCATCTTGATAAATGATGAGGACACTCCATGGTTACGACACGATCATAACCAAGGGACATACATAAAGAAGAAGTTCACTACTGTGCCCACTTAATGATATAGTGATTTAATGTAGTGTGTGTTTGAGATATTATGTAATAATTGTGAATTCAGATGTTTATTATGTCGTGTTTTAAATTAAATCAATGTTTGATTTGGTGGGATTTCTCTCTCGAAAAGTTAAATTAAGATATTGAGTGATGAAAAATTAAAATATTAATGTTAAAATGATGTGAAAACAAATTTTCTGTCCAAAACCAATAGTTTTAATAATTTTAATTAAACACTACATTTTTGCATTAACGAAATAATAAATATTAGTTACATTATGTTTTATAATTATAACAAAAAATAAAAAAGTTAGGTTATAGATTTTTCCTATGTGCAATAAAGAAAAAGAAAATCCATATTTTTAATAAAATAATTTTATGCCTTTTATTTAATTTACTATGTATTTAACAAGACTATTGCATTTCTATTAAAAAAATTTGCTCAAAACAGGCGGGAAACGAAACTGTAGCCCACCTTTACTCCCGGGTGGGAAGCTCACCCGGGAGTAAAGGTGGGCTGCAGTTTCGTGGCCCGCCAAAAAAAACCTTTGCTCCCAGTGCGTGTTACCTTTACTCCCGGTTGGTAACACGCACCGGGAGCAAAGGACCTTTACTCCCGGCTGGTGGCTGGCACCGGGAGTAAATCACCAGGAGTAAATCTCTCTGGTATATAACCGCCAGTGCCTGGCGCAGATCGATCCCCTCCTCTTCTTCCTCGTCGAACACCGCCGCCCTTTCTCTCTTCTTCCTCGTGCCGCCGCCGATTCGTCTTCCCCTGCGCATCAGCCTGCCGCCGTGACATCGGAGCCCGCGCCTTGCCTCGTGCGGCCCTCCACCGCGCGCGCCCGTGCGGCCCTCCACCGCGCGCGCCCGTGCGGCCCTCCACCGCGCCCGCCCGAGGTGAGTTCTCTCGGCTTTCTCTCTCCTAGTGCCTAGGGTTTCGCCATTCAGCGGCCAGTCGCAGTATGGGCATGGCGGGGTTGCATGGCCGGCCGTGGCGAGGATGATGGCGCGGTGCCGTGGCTTGCTCGTGGCTATGGAGTTTTGCAAAAAAATTTATTTTTTGCCGGTTTGCAATGCTATATATTGACATTTGTACTGTGTTTTGCAAAAAGAAAAAAACATGTGGACATGCATGCATGATATATAATATACTCCTTTTGATCACAGCCCCGGCTCGACGCGTGGGCCACACCCTCCAGCGCATTGACCGCAGCCTCAGCCTGGGTTGCTCCGCGCCGACGACGCCATCCACCGCACCGACACCGCCCTGGCCCGCCTCACGTTGTCGTCGTCAGCACACCGGCCACCGCGCCGACATGTATATATATGTCATTTGTATTCATATGCATGTATATATATGTCGCGGAGCACCGCCGCCCTCGTTCGCCCATGCGTTTCTATGTATACAGCGGAGCACCGCCGCCCTCGTTCACCCATGTGTACAAACATATATACGGCGGAGTGGAGCACCGCCACTCTCATCACACTGCCCTCTCTCGCGGCCTAGTCGATCAACATTCATATTATCGTTATTGTTAACGCTAAACAATCACACTAGGGCGAATTGCGTCGGTGACTAGGGCGAACCACGTTGTTGATGTCACCGACGTGGTTCGCCCTAGTCACCGACGCAATTCGCCCTCGGCCGTTTATGTATAGCCCTAATTCTCCCTAGTGTGGCGAATTGCGTCCGTGATCGAGGGGCAAGATTTAATAATGCATATTGTTCGTAGATTTTACGCATGTAAGCAAAGATTTGACGTACTATATATTGGTTTTGTTTTTTGAAGCTAGATGGCCGACCCGAGAAACATGGATGAGGAGGAGTTGATGATGAATTTGATCAACACTGGCACTCAAGTTGTCGGCGATGATGGTGCTAAAAATAACGTGCAAGAGGATGCAGATGACAGGAGTCAGTACTTAGCTCTTGAACAAAATGAGCAACAACATATTGGCCAAGTATGTATTTTTTTATTATTAGCTATATATATTATCATATGTCTTATGCGTGCTCATGACATTAAAAATAATGTTTATGTTTTGTAGCCCTCTGGATCGACATCAACAACTACAACAAAGAGTAAAAATGTTCGAGGTCCCAAAAAGCCATTGGAGGGCCGCCTCATCATCTTAGAGTTCAATGTGGATACAGGCGAACCCGGGGGGGGGGGGGGGGGGGCAAATAAAACGAAATTCGTGCACCACTGTGGTTACCTTATACGGGACCGGCTCCCGATCAGTACCCGCGAATGGAAGAAGAAGGCCAATGCTCCTCATATCAGTTTTGTCTCCGATCGTGACAAGACGTTAATTTGGAAAGATGTCTTGGTACATTTCATGCTCCAAACAGATGGTTATGATGATATAATAGATGGTGATGAATTGAAGGAGCGAGTTAGGGATTGGACAATAAAGAAGATGGCCACCCAGTTTCAGACTTGGAAGAAACACCTATACACGACGTATGTCAAGAAGAACATAGCACCAGATTTCACTGTCCCAAGCCCGATCTCAAAGCAGAGGCCCTATTGGGATGAGTTTGTACAGTACAAGACGTCGGAAGAGGGTGTGAGTCGGGTGATAAAGAACCAACGTAATGCCCAACAGAAGACATACCGCCATAACTTGGGATCAGGTGGCTACCCTACTGCCATTAAGAAGTGGAACAAAATGGAAGCAGACCTTCTTGCTAAGGGTATCACACCAGAATCACTCGAGTGGGGAGAGCGTGCAAAGAATTGGTTTTTCGCTCATGGGGGAACACTGGACCAGGAGATAGAGAAGTGCGTTTATGGCGCAAGACTGCAAGAAGCAGCAAAAAGATTATTTTATGCTCAGAGAGCTACTGCTAGTGGTGCGTTCAGGCCCAACAGAGAGAAGGATGAACTGACATACGCAATCGGGACTATTGAACACGGTGGCCGAACTAGAGGCAAAGGAAGTGTCTCGTGGGAGCATGGATTCCCTCAGGACAGACCTTCCTACAGAAGCCACCAGAGAAAGAAGGAAGAAGAGGCACAGCGGCTCTAGAGGTTGGAGGAAGCGGTGCGTGAAGCATAGGAGCGGGAAAAAAACCTTGAAGTGAGAATGCAGGAGAAAATCAGAAGGCAAGTGCAAATAGCAGTGAGTGCAAGCAAACAGGCATCAGAGCTAGGAATCAACATTAGCCAATCTGTTCAGTTGAAAAGCAGCTGCGCTTCCACGGAGATACCAAATCAAGAGGACACAGGACTACGCTTCCCTATGGATGACATCACTGAACCTTGTACATCGTGTGAGCTACACATTCCGAAGGGGAATTCCACAATCAAGGTGGCTATCGGTCTTGTTAATCCTATCGACCGAACCAAGACACCAAGGATTCATGGGAATATAATCCAAGAAGGATATGCTACCATCTCGGTAGATAAAGCTGAAAAAGGTTTTAGTGATTTGTCTCTTAACATTCCTGGAGGTGATGGCGAGAGAAGCAGAGAAGACATTTATTATATGGCGCAAGCGCTACATCATCATTCCTGGGATGTCGCCTCCACCTCCTCCTGAACTACCTCACCATAGGTGCGGATGAAAACATTACATCATTAATTTATATTGGCTTAAATAATTAACAATCTGCTCATAATAATATGTCATTCCTTTTTTGTAGCAGATCCTCCCCCAACCTAAATCCAATTGTTCAATCGCCAGATCATCATAGTGCTCTGTACGATGACAATGTGTTGGAAGGCGAGGCTACATCCACACCATCTCTAAGGAGGTCTCCAACGCCGTAGCCGCCACCTCCAAGGAGGTCTCCAACGCTGCTGCCACCACCTCCAAGGAGGTCTCCAATGCCTCCCCCACCCCCGCCTACCAAGAAGCCAAGTACTAGCAAGAGGCTAGCCCCACAAACAAAGAACCAGTCCCCGCTGGCAAAGAAAGCCACCGTGAAACCAAGGGCTATTCCCAAAATAATATCTGAAGAGAAGGAAGAAGTAACTGATGCATATAAAAAAGATATGTCCAGATTCTATGACAAACTTAAAAAGGATCAAGAAGCAAGGAGAAACCCAGAGAAACCGTACTTCTTCGTAGCTCCAGATATTCTAAGAAAAAAGGTGGCTTCTTACCAGCAACAACAGCGGGAATCTCATAAGCCGTCCAAATCAACGTTAACGGACTATGACCGCACTCTCACCAAGTCAATTGAGGCGGCACAGAAAAAGAAGCAGGCAGGGAAAGGAGTTGCACAACTCGGACAATAATCGCACCAATCAGTCCCCCCGCTAGTTGTTGGTAATGAATATGGTTCGAATTTAGGATTAATGCATCAGGCAAACATACCTCCGGATGTCGATTTGGATCACCTTGGTGAATTTATTAAAGAGACTGGTCTCGACCTTTACCAGATGTTTGGTGATGGAAACATTGAGAGTGCGGCGGAGGTTGATATTTGGAAGAAAAAATTTATACTAGGCCAGAGTCTATACAACCCTCAAGCCTTAGGTGATCTGGGGACGCAAATATACCTGCTAAACAAGTGGTACATACAGGCGTCTACCGGTGGAGACTTCTGCGTTGGTGTTAGAATTAGAGACAAACATTGGTTCCGTGGCGATGATGTTATGTATGTTGACTTTGCAGAATTTCATCAACTATGCCATCTGACCTCTCTGGACAAAGTTATCATTAGCTGCTATTGCCTGTAAGTAATAATTCTTTTGATCTATTATTAAACTCATCATATGTGTGTATATGCATATAAATTATCCTAACAAGTACTATATATATGCAGATTTACAATGACAGAGCGCAGAAAGGAAGGCTGTAATGAAATTGGTTTTGTTGATCCCCATATAGTATTCAAAGACCCAGTTACTCCAAAGCCTAATTGGAAGTCTGAGTCAGAGAGTAACCTCATGAACTTCTTAGTGAACCAACGCCACAAGAAGGATATACTCTTTCCCTACAACTTTAAGTGAGTGTTAATAATGTCGATCATCCTTAATGGCTCATATGTTGATTCTAGTTAATTAATGAGTGTTATGCGTTATATCCTATAAACACATGCAGCAATCACTGGATATTGATGGACATCGATCTGATGAAAAGTCACTTGATAATCTATGACTCGATGAGAAAACCACAACAAGACTACCAAGATATGATAGATATTATCTAGAGGTAATTTCGGTATCTCTAGCAACTATATATACACATAAACATGATGATTAACTATATCTGATGACGTGGCAATTTTTTTATTGGGCAGTGTTTGAAAAACCTTTATTGAGAAGCAACATATGGAAAAATGCAAAGCGCCACTGAATGTAATCCCTTTGAAAGTAAGTCCCCTAAATCGCATCATCTTTATTAATTAAACATATAGCTTTCACCGGATCACCAGATTGGATGATAAATCTTTTTCTCATAAAGTGGTGTCTGAGGCAGGAACAGGGGAACAACTACTGTGGTTACTATGTTTGCAAGTTTATCAAGGAGGTCTCCCAAAGAACTCCTACAGAGAGACTCAAAGTACGTTAAAAATACACTATATATTCATTTAATTATTATTATTGATTGTGTTACTATGTCTTTATATATATATATATATGTGTGTACATATATTAATTTATTTTTCTTTAATTCAAACCTATAGGCTCGATGGTTGGAGGAAAATGTCATACGACAAGACAAAATCAAAGCAATTCAAGAGTCTATAGCCGGATTTTTTAATGATCAGGTCATCGATTCCAAGGACGAGTTCTACTTCGACCCAACACTGCCATGGAAGCCAAGCTAGAGGATGAGAGGAAACTTGTTATATCACAACAACTGTAATGCAATCTTTTGTAATATATGCACATAAAATAATATAATGTAAAATACACATATGCATGCATGCATGTAAATATATGATGCATGCATGCATGCATATATATATATATATATATATATATATATATATATATATATATATTTAATACGTTCATTGTGCTTGAACCGAAACATACTATACGCGCGTATAAATGTATTATTAGCAGCGTACAATACGACTTCGAAAACCTATTTTGAAAAGAAAACAAAAAAAATGAAAAGAAAATAAAAAAGAAAAAAGAAAAAAAAACATTTACTCCCGGTTCGTATTACCAAGCAGGACTAAAGGGTGTCGGCCTCGTGGCATGTCAGGAGAACTAAAGGTCCCCCTTTAGTCCTGGTTCCTGACCCGGGACTAAAGGACCTCCTTTAGTCCCGGATACTTGCTCCTAGGTGGAAAATCGGGACTAGAGGGGGTTCCACACCGGAAGGAAAAGCCGTCTCTGTACCGGTGACTAGTGTGTAAATCAGTTTGATTACACACTTTGTACTGGTGAGGCTGCTGCTGTGTTGCCCTCTCCTAAGGCTGGTGGTGCTTATATAGTGCTGGTGACACCGAGGGAGTAGCTCTTGGCTAAATGGAGTGACCACCTGGCACTGACTGATTGCATGCATCGTGCCACGGCACTTTGGCTACTGAGTGGTCACTTGCTTGATGTGCAAATGCAAACCGGCTAGCTAGTGGACTGCACGCTGCACGCGTGCTGTGTGGATCCGACATGAAGCCATCAACCGGATCAAAATGCTTCTTAGTAAAATGCAAACTTGGGCGATGGGCTGAAGGCACCCGAGCACGCTCGTATGCATGTCGGCACCCTGTTCGCATGATCGTATCAGCCATGCTTATTAGTCATGATACAATGTTTTTCTCTCACAACAAAACAGCATCAGTCGGCTTATAAGCCACATAAACGATCAAACGAACATGGTGAATACCATTACAAATCCATGGAGCACGAGCATTATCCATGGAGGTGTGGCGCGATGGTGTTGCAAGGGAGTCGGCGGCTCTCCCTCACCTTGGCACGGCGCCCTCTCTCACCCTAGCGACCAAGCTCCCCCTACCCCGGCGGCCATGGCGCTCCCCGCCCGCCATCCCCCAACGCTGGTGTCTTGTACTGTGTGTGCATGCTCTGTTCTCCCTTCTTCTTCTAGCTCTAGCCATAAGTGTGTGGGGACGAACAACGTCTATCCGTGGTCGGCACGGCTAGGGGGTGCTTGGCAATACTAGCAGGTGCTCGGCAAGATTGGTGGGTGGTTCACTCACCTGAGCCGGTGATCCTGTGGGCCAACAGTCTAAACACAAATAGTACTCTGAGGTGCTCACATATTGTTCTCCTAATCTCTCACTGATACAAGAGCCAAACAACTTGTAGAAGAAGACATCTGCCCAAAAAGGTAAAATCACTTCTAAAAATAAAATCACAGCAACAATAGGCAATACAATGAGATAGTATTTTGTTAGCCTATGAGTAATTACATAACAGAATTGTGTATATTAGTGGGATAGAGTATAGCAAATACAAGGACAAAATCAGTTGAGGAAAGCCTTATCTATGCAAATAGGACAATACTTGCAAAGTCCATGGATAATTAATATTTTTAAACATCTCTATAATATGGCTGCCATCTTGCAAACCAGTCTGAAACAACAGGTGCAGCCATGGAAAGTGGTGGACAATATAAGATAGCATGATTATATAGTACAGACTACAGAGAAGAATGTGAAAGCTATTTGAGCCATTAGAATTCATGGTCCCTCTGATTTGGCATGTGCGTGCACCAGGTAATATGAACTGGTTGATGAGAAAACCGGTTAGCCTGTATTAACACTCAGCATTTTAAGAGGGCATGGTCCCTATTATGATTTGGCATGTGCAGAATAGCAGCAGGCAATATGAACTTGTTGGTTAAAATTTCTTGTCATCAGTTGCATACATTGTCACATGTGCTGTTATCGGTAGATGACAATCCAAAGACCCTGGTATGGTTTTAGGTCACTAATCATCCATAATCTCAAAGTGCATACAAAGACACTGGCATTATTTTTGGTCAGTAACCAGTTCTGGTCTGAGAGGGAAAATATAAAACACCTGGTGTACATGGCCATGAATGAGGCACCGGTGCTGGGCAGAGGAAGAAATCGAAGCCTGACGAATATGTATTTTAGTAAAATAATGAAATTTGGGAGGCACAGTCCAGTTTAGTTTCACTGAAGATCTGTATGGAAAAATAGTTCCAGTAGGCAAGCATGTTAGTCGGCTCTCCTTTTTTTTGTAGACTATAATCCATATCTTTGGACAGTGATGGAACTAATGTGTGAAATCTGGAGATATCACGTCAATAATATAATGTTGTTGTCTGTATATGCAGACCTAATTTAACAAATGAATCTACGTTACATGGGATTTATACCAGTTGGGTCTCCTTTTTTTTAGACTACGATCCATATCTGTGTAGAGTGATGGAACTAATGTGTGAAATCTAGAGACATCATGCCGACAACAATCTAAACAATATAATGTTGTTGTCTGTGTATACAGTATAAATCGAAAGGGGACAGGGGTTAGGGATAAATCTGACCTTAAAGTGTAGAACCATCATTGTTATATGTACCAGCAGCTGTTGCCTATTCATGAAAGGAAAACATGTAAAGTCCAGTAAGCAGGTATAGGTTGGAAATCAACATCAAAGGAGAGGAGGTTCAAATTTTGTTTAAATATGGCTAGGCATCATCGAGCACTAACTATCATCGGCCCTTACAAAAAGCAGCATATAATATTTTTCATTGTAGGCAAAATTAACTGTAAAAAATAGTGCCTGCCATGTTTGGATAGCACATTTAGAGCAGCAAGTAAAATGGATGTGCATACAGAGCATACCAATATACCATTGCAAGATACTCAGCCATATGATAGTTTACTTCATGGAAGCTGAAGTCCCTTGTTTCATACTGTCATTTTTATGAAATGTAGCTGGGAAAGTCATAATAAATTGGTCACCCTTCTCAAAAATCAGGAATTAGCTGTAACAGCGATAGATGTATAAGGCATCAATTCGAATTTGTGTCACACTGACACTCTATTGAGCAGTACACAACACACAGGAAGCTCAGTCTGACACACCGACAGACAAAACAGATCAAGCTTAACTTGTGAGTTGTGACACACTGACAGACACAAACTGTTTTTCAGAGGTAGGCTACACACAATCTGTACATACTGAATTGTAATGCTTCTGCTGGCTGAATGGTCTCTGAATTCGATAAGCACATTCAAAATAAAACGCTGTAGTTCCCATGTACTTTTAGATTACACAACACTCAGTCCATGCACAACTATAGCTCCCATGTACATGGTACTGCAAGCCCATTGAGCCACGTATATGCATATATACTACCATTCCAAGCTGAGGCTTTTGCAGCCTGATAAAACTATTAAGTGGTTCAAATAATAGTGATGGAATATGCATGCCTATGCCCTGTAGTACAATGTTTGGCATCTGATGCCATGAATCTGCATCATAGGATTCAGGCTGTCTTAGCAAACAATCTTGCCTCTGTATTTCATCAATGCTATGTGCACAACATATATGATTGAGCATCTATCTTCCACTTGTAGTCGGTGAAGACTTGCCTGAACCGCGTCATTCATCCTTGTTGAACATAACCTGCACTTGAACATTATGACGTTAGATATCATATATATGTTGACAGGTCCAAGTAAATGCATCCTTCTCGAGTGAAATAATTTCTAGAAAAGGATTGCACTTCTAACAATGTTCAGATGCTTAGTGCTGATTCAACATGGACTCATGATCTTTTGTAATCAAGTCAGGTTGTTAAATATATGAAAGACATTCGCATTTAATTTCACAGCTAAAAGATGGGTCATGTGACAAAAGAATTTACATGCTGTAAAATCAAGAAATGGTCAAACACAGTGAAACTATCGCACAATGCACCCAATTGACGACTGTACTAACAAAAGAAACTAAGAAAGCAACATACACTAGTAGAATTGTAAACAGAACAATCCACGCTATAAACACTGACAGAAATACTACGCAGGGAGCAGCAACATCAAAATGCTCCCAGATTCTAGCATCGAGGAGAGGATTGTGGATTGTGGATTCATTGTTCTATAAAAGATAGATTGAACAAAGACTTGAAAAACATACCATTTAATAGCTAAACGAGAAACACCTTAAGCATCTTCCAGTTTCCACTGGTGCCTAAACAAATTGGAAACAGAAGTCTTGCACAGGCAAAGAAATCTGTGCCAAATCATATGGGCCACAGACAACTATATATGGAACCTAACATCCAGATATTTTCTGTTTCAAAACTTAAATATTTTAGATTTCAGATAGCTGAACAATTAAGCAGTTACAACATTAAAGATGCTGAATCAAAGATATGGTCTGAAGGGGGAGGGCATGTACCTTGAGCAAGGAGAGCAACAACACTAAACACTAAACAGAGACTTGAATAATGGGTTAGAAAATGCACCTGGGGCCAGCAAGCAAACACATACCACATGCACGGAACAAAACAAATACATCCACACTCAGCTAACCATGATACACACATCCCCTTGAATTTTCATCGAGCTCTTCTTTCAAATCAGCGTTGTGAAAAATCGATTGCTTTAGCAGCCTGCAATCAGAATTAAGCCATCTTGATCAACCAGGAGCACCCTACACTGTCGTTCTCCAGGGCAATCAAACAGAAAAATCCTTGGCAACCACAATTCACAAAACAAGGAAATGCTTCCATAACCAAAATCATGAACACCTGTCACCTTACATCTGTATTAAATTGCAGGTGGTCACAAAATGTGAATCCCTGGCATGTAAGATCGAGTATCATCTAACAAAACCAGACCATGCTGTGACTCTATGATCAATTTCCTACCCTGTTCAGCCAATACAGCATGCCCTAATTCCTTCTAAAAGAGCAAGAAGAAACACTTAGCAGATTAGGTAACAATTTCCCCAACTGGTTACAAGCCGCCATTAACCAGGTGCCCTGCAATGCCTCAGCAAAAGCAGGTACATGTATGGACTCAGTGCACTGAATGGATCCTTAGCAAACCAAACCATGCTTACCAATGCCATTTGATTGCTTGTGTTATTACTTGGGCATAATATGATGCATGTCTCAAGCTTCTACCTTCTCATAGAAAAGAAGGAAAGCCTCGCACTTGAGAACTTTGTCTAAGGAGACTTCTCTAATGCTTTTATCATTTGCACGAAACCACGAGGAAGAGCTACTGCTCGTCTCCTGCTCACTGACAATCCTGCTTTCTCTCACATAAGCGACAAAGTGCCCCCATGTTATGGTCCTGCGGCAATGCTCAATGACACCAACTAGGCGATATTTGGCATTATCCTTGTCCCCGGACCTCAAAGGTTTGCAAAATAATAATTCAAAAGGTCACGCAAACAAAATGTTAAATTAGCTATCAGCATCACTAACAAGAAAATACTATCAGATTAGCAGTTTTGGCATATATCAAGTGACTAGCTGATTCCAAAACATAAAACAGAATTAGTGTGACACAGTACAATTGTATTAATAGTCAGTTCATTTCATTTTTTATGCGCACAGAAAGGGAAAATAAAATCCTTAGCTGTTCCATTTTGCGGAAAAGGGTCACATAGCCATTGACACATGTCGCATATCACCTCTGTGTGAGACCCAATACCACCAGTCAGGCAGTCACCACAATTCAATTAGACTTCCCAATCAGCGTGCAATGGAAGTACCAGATGCTAGTTGCCTATTGTCCCATTTTCACATTACAGTCAGATACTAAAAAGCATGTAACAAATAAACTATAGAAACCTTTCTTCTGTATCATTAAAAAAAAAAATTCAGACCTTTTTCAACACTAGTAATATTTCTGTGCATATACTACAGGGGTCACACTTGGGTCACCAGGAGTGACAAAAACCCAGCAGAAACAACACAGAAAACAAAAGAAACCCAAGTAACAAGAGACGAAGTGATAAATTATTAAGAAAAAAAAGGGCGTACCCAGTGCAGAGAGCTCCCGCTCTGTGCGGGGTCTGGGGAAGGGTGTCAGTGGCAAGCCTTACCCTCGCCTGTGCAATGTGAGGAGACCGCGACTCGAACCCGGGACCTTCCGGTCACAGGCGGTAAGACTCTACCGCTTGCACCAGGCCCGCCCTTCTGATAAATTATTAAGAACTCAAACAAATTTATTTCTAGCACTACTACAGGACAGATAGTGGCAACTGGAAATTCTTTTAGAGACATAAAAAACTATATCTTATTCAATCTTTCCTAAAGATACTGAACAAACTATGAAATAAAAAGTAGCTATTGCAAATGAGAAACTTCGAACTGCACAAAAAAGTAATAGCTATTCCAGTTAAAAACTTCGAACTTGGTTCTTCTCCCACTTGGTTTGCAGTATTTTCCAGCTCTACTTGAGTTCTGTCTTGATTTAGCGCGCTGGCATTTTTGTTATCATGGCACTCAACAGGTTGCTCTTTTACTCCACTTCTCTGTGATGGTCACGTTCAGATCGGGCCATCAAGTGATGTGCTTTCACTGATGTTTGTCACCATCTATCTTCTATCTTTGCTTCGGCAGGTGGGGCAAGAGAAAGCAAAATCTTTTCAGCACGCTGGTCCTTCCCATTGTTGCTTTCATCACAAAGCCTGTTTATCACAAATAATACAAAATACAGAAAGTAATAAACACGGGAAAACATACTAATAAATTTCTATCCACTGAAAGTGCTCCCACAATGCAACTATTGAAGTATGAATACATTGTGGATTCATTGTTTTATAAAAGATAGATTGAGCATAGACTTGAAGAACATAGTACCAATTAATAGCTAGCTAAACCAGAAGCACCTGAAGCATCTTCCAATTTCTAGTGGTGCCTAATCAAATTGAAAACAGATTGTCTAGCACAAGCAAAGAAATCTGCACCAAATCATATGGGCCACAGAAAACTATATTATATATGGAACCTAAAATCCAGATACTTTCTGTTTGAAAACTTAGTATTTCAGATTTCAGATACTTATATAGCTGCATAATTAAGCAATACGACATTAAAAGTGCTGAATATAATCAAAGATCGTGCCGGGAAGGGGAGGGCATGTACCTTGAACAAGGAGAGCAGCAACACCTGTAAGTAAGCAACTAAAACAGATACTTGAAGAATGGGTTAGAGAAGGCACCTGGGGCCAGCAAGAAAACACATACCGCACACACGGACCAAACCTAACACATGTCCATCTCCGGAGGGGGAGGTGGGAGCTGCTCTGCTGCCGGCGCCCTGTGCTGCTGCAGCGGATCGATCGTCACGTGGTACACGCCATCCACGCGCATGTAGTAGCGGATGAACACGCACGCGATGAGCCACGTGGAGGCGTAGCAGAGGGACTGCACGACGCGGCTGACGAGTGTCCAGAAGCGGGCCTGCTCTCCGTCTGTGTAGAAGGAGAGGAGATTGACGATGACGTTCAGATAGTGGATCCCAACGTAAGCGCAGAGGAGGTTCTCCCCGGTGCGGCCCATGCCGCCGAACACGCAGTACATGGCGTACGGAAAGAGCTTCATCTTCATCGGCGGCCATGGCCGCTCCTCATCCTCCGCCAGGCGGGCTCGGCATCGCAACGGGATCCGAAGGGGCGACGACTAGAGAGGAGAGGGGATCGGGCGAGGAAGGAGGAGCACCTGCGGACATCGGGAGAGGAGGGAGGAGCCCCAGCGGCCTTGCCGGAATCGATCTAGGGAGCCGCCGGATCGAGATCGCGAAGCGCGCGCGCGGAGCTGTGGCCGGAGATCGAGATCAGGCTGCGGGAATCGTAAACCTCTGTGGATTGCTCTGGGAAGGGGGGAGGAGGCGGCGATGCGCTACAGGGTTTTATTGCCCGGGAAGATGGAGTCAGAGTCAGTTTGTGGCGTTCGCGGATCCTTCACGCGCGGTCTGCGGGATGTGAAAGGAGAGCGGGCTTTTTTTTCATTACCGTCTTGCGTCTTTACCTCTCGAGTCTTTTTTTACAAAAATAAATGGATTAAATAAAATGGGTGCATGTGTGTAACCCATAAATAAATCATCGTATGACATATTAATATTGAGAATTGAGAATAGCTGGATATATTGACTCCAAGCTCGTAAGAGCTGTTCTGCCAGCATCATACAATGGTTTAGTATATTTTTATGATTTTTTTAACAGTGCATATAAAGTAAAATTACCTTTTAGACTTTAGAGTATACTAGCAATATGCCCGTATGTTGCGACGGAAGAAAAACCAGTCTTCAAAACGTAATGGACAACGATTATTACGATTTAATTTTTTGTCTTTTCTATACATGCATGGAACAAAATAAAAGGCATCATAAGGCCAGGTTAACTTACCGTAAATTTCTGGAGGGTTTCAAAATTTCTTTTTTTTTTAATAAAAATTTTTGATTTTCTGGGTCCAGTGTCCATGAGCACACTAACGCGTGGGAAACCACTTCTTGTCTCTTTTTTTTTGTGGTCTTGCTGCTTGCGAGAGGCGAGCATGCTCACGAAGCAGAGCTCAGTGCGAGCTCCTCCTAGGCCCTTGCAACAACGCTAACATGTGAGCTTCCAGAGTAGTTTGTCCTGCTAGAGAACCTCGGGGTGGCGTTAATAAGCAAGCTCAGCGAAGCGGGTCCTGGTGGAGCTCCTTTGAACACGACCAGGTCCGGCATTGTGAGTTAGAGAGATCTTTGGCCGCGCAGAGTGCAAAGGATGGTGGGTCCTGGTGTCAAGGTGTCAACTACGGCGCGAGAGGCTTGAAGCGACGATGGCCTTCTTGCTATGTGCTAGGCCGTTTCAAGCAACTACCTACCATGGCCACCATGAGGTCCATGGCGCATAGCGCGGTGGACGAGCGGTGCAACAGGCCGACAGCTTGGCCGTAGCGGCTTAACCATGTTGTCGGGAACCAATACTAGGGTACCCGAAGAAGAGGAGTTGATACCCATTAACGCTAATTAATTAGAGCGATCAAGAATGCGACTACATTTCCCAGTAGGCCCTGCCTCGTCCAAACCACCAAGGCCGCAGGCTCCGTTTCATCCGATCATTCGACCCCCGAGGGTTGGGAACGCCTCCGGCTGACTCCCGAGGGATGGCTCCGCCTCACCAGTCGTCTGAGAGCTAGCTTCGCCTCGCCCGACCCCCGAGGGATGGCTTCGCCTCGCCCGACATCTGAAGGATGGCTCCGCCTCGCCCGACATTTGAGGACTGGCTCCACTTCGCTCGACCCCCGAGGGTTGGCTCCACCTTGCCTGACGTCAGAGGGCTGGCTCTGCCTCGCTCAACGTATGAAGGATGGCTCCGCCTCGCCCGACGTCTAAAGGATGGCTCCGCCTCGCCCGACGTCTGAGGACTGGCTCCGCTTCGCCTAACCCCCGAGGGTTGGCTTCGCCTCGTCCGACGTCTACGCTTGACTCCTCCCTAATGACGCACGGAGATAAGACAGGGCACTCAGGTCAACCGCAATACCAAGGACCATACCCTACACGCCTACAGGAAAGTATCGCCAGGATATGACAAGAAGGGCGCTTTGAGACCTTCCAGGCATGTCAGAGCCCAAATAGTATTGTAGGCATCGACATTTGTCTTACAGTGTTGTGGGCGCCGCCATTTGCCCTAGGGCGCGGATCCTAACGGAAGCTCACGACAACCACTACGGTCTAGGAGGAAACTCACGTCATCTCCTTTGCCTCTGGTTTTTCTCCCATCTGTAATCCCTGCTCTCTCTTGACCTATAAAAGGGAAGGCAGGGCACCCCACTAAGGGGATCGATTCATCACATCATGCATCACCTTACACTTAGCTAAGCGGCAACCAAGCTCTCAGGACTCATTCGACCTTTCCATCAGAGACTTGGGACCTATCCCTCTCTCGCCCGTTTGTAACCCCTACTACGAACTTTTCAGTGCTAATAACATGAGCAGCAGCCACAAACTGGACGTAGGGACATTCTGCCCGAACTAGTATAAACCTTGTGTCTTTTTTGCATACCATCTGGGCCAGACGAGCAATAACACAAATTTACTCATTGATGTTTACTCGAAACATCGATAGTTGGCGCGTCCCAACATTAACATCAAGCCACGGATGGCTAGTCACGGCATCAGCTGGATCCAGGGCACACACGTGCGCTTCAGGGACCTAGACTTCATCATCACGGTGGGAGGAGAGTTGGCATTGGCTCACGCCACCATCAAACCTCTCCCCTCCATTGGCCTCGACACAGTCGACGAGGAGGTTGAGGAGCTGTAGCTGCATGCATCGAGGGCCCGTGCCCCTGAAAACAACCAGTTCCTCGACTACAGGAGGCTTGAGCACTAGCTTGGCATCTCCCTAGGACCCCAGCTGTCCCGGGAGGACCTATGCCACCTCACCTTCTCTTACACCAATGACATGGCATGGCTCAGCGGACGGGAACCCCTCTCTCTGGAACACCTTATCCGGAGCACCCCAGGTAGTGCTTCTGTTTAGTCTCCATAATGTCGCGGAGACCGTTAGCCACCTTATGGCAAAATGCATGATTCCACCTTCCACGAACGATGAATTCATGGGGGTGATCGAACATGTCATGGAATGTTTCCACGACCTCCTCGCATAGGAGCCAGAGTCGCCCTCTGGCTCTGATTCTAGTAGGGGGAGTCATCACCCCTCTCACGAATGCTTCATGACGGGTACCCCTGAGGGACACGTCGAAAGCATCCACGAGGAGGAGGCTACCCCAACAAATGACCTCGACGATGAGGCCGAGAGGGAGACAGCAGCCCCACCATGCATGCGGGTGGAACAATTGAAAGCCCGACACCAAGAGCTCAAGAAAGCGTGACTCCAGCTCGAGCAGGAGCGTGCGGAGCTCGATGGATAGATCAAGCACCATGGAGATGAGGGGTGCGTACGTGCCATGGCCCATGACATGAACCGAAGGATCATCGCGGATGATGAAACCCTCCCTCGCTTCGTCTGGGCAAGCTAGAACATCACCGCGCGTGACGGCCTTGCTCCATGGTCTTCCAGAGACCAGGACCCCAGACTATGGCTCAAGGATTATCGGCTTGCCTGCCAAGCCGATGGTGTGGATAATGACAATTTCATTATCTGCAACCTTCTATTGTTCTTGGCCAATTTGGTACGAACATGGTTGGAACACCTATCGTCCAACAGAATCTAGAGTTGGGCGGATCTGAAGGAGATCTTCGTAGGGAACTTCCAAGGCACATACAAGCGCCTTGGGAACCCATGGGACCTCAAGAACTGCTGATAGAAGGCCGATGAAACCCTCCGTGGGTACATCTGGTGTTTCTCCCGATAGTGCAACGAGCTACCTAACATCGTCGATGCTGATGTTATAGGAGCTTTCCTATCCGGGACCACCTGTGAGTCCCTGGTCCACAAACTGGGATGCAAGGGCCCGCAAACCACCAAATAACTCCTCGACATTGCCACTAGCCATGCCTCGAGCGAAGAAGTGGTCGGAGCAATCTTCGACCACCTCAAAGGCAAGGCGGGGCAGGACAAAGACGCCAGCGAAGGCGGCTCCAATCGTCCTGCCAAGAAGAAGAAAAAGCGACGGCGCGAGGGCTCGCTTGTGGCTACCACAGACCACAAGGGTGGTCGGAAGCCCATGGAGGGCACTCTGAACCACTTCGAGAAACTGCTCGAGGGACCATGCCCAAACCATGCCTTTCCCATTAAGCATCTATACAAGGACTGAGACCTCATGACCGCACCACCTCCAGGTCATCGTAGACCACTCCGAGGGCGGCGCTTAGGATACCAAGCTCGTCGCTCTCTGTCTGAAGGTTCCTCCTAACCTCGGTGAGCTCTATGGCCAGCCCAGCAAAGACGGCCTCAGCCTCCAGCCTCCGGGTTGTAGCAGTTCTGAGCTTGGCCTAGAGGGAGTTGATCCTCTACTGTGCCTCATCGTGCTCTCCGATGGCCTGGTCACGCTCCTCATGGGCTACGCCATGCTCTGAGTAGAGCCTCCCTGTGGTTTGGAGCAGCTCATCTCGCTCCTTGCATAGCCGGACGATCACCTTGGCATCCTAACTCACCCTCCGCTCTAGGGCTACGAGCTTCTCCTTGGCCACTAGCTTTAGCTCCTGCTCCTTCTCGGCCTCGACCAGGAGGTTGAGGATCCACTAGCGGGTCTCAGTGTCCCTCTAGAGCAGTCGGTGCCGCTCCCTCCTGACTCTAGCAGCCTCCTCCTCATCTTGCTGCACCCTCACCGATAGGGCCTCGAACGCCCTCTTGGTCTCCTCCTATCGATAGAATATCATTGGTAGTTCTCCGAGGGGTATCCCATGAAGGTAGATTGATCGGCAGAGATGCATGTAATTGAGAACAAGAAGGCAATAGTGACACACGAGTTAGATAGGTTTAGGCCATCAGTATGACATAATACCCTACTCCTGTGGTCTGTTGGATTGTATTGGCTATCGTATGATATTACGTGAGTTTGGAGGGGGTCCTGCCCACCTTATATAGTTTGGGGGTAGGGTTAGAAGTCGGTTAGATCTAGGAGATAACCGAAGAGTAATAACAGATTACAGGAATCATGGGATTATATGTATCCTAACAGATCTCGTAGTATCTTCAGGATATCTTCCCAGTGTCTTGCGGAAGGCGTCGAACAGCGTTGTTCCCCGCAAGGCTTTGTCTTATGGGCTAGGCCGCCCCTAGGGCATAGCCCATGTGGTCTGCCATGGGTATCCATGGTCGTACCCCCCACAGCTAGTCCCTCGAGCGCTTTGTATCCGTTGTGCAACGCCGTCTTGAGCTTGTCTGAGCAGGTGTGAACAAAGCCAAGTAGTCAAACTCATGGTCCAACCACTATGATGAGTTGCCAAGTAGTTGTGAGCCATCGTCGAGCAGCGTGAACCATCACCGAGCAGCGTGAACCATCGTTGAGCAGTGTGAACCGTCGCTGAGCAGCATAACCCAAGTACAACTTGCCATAAGGGTGTAAGGAGCTCAAGTTCAAAACCAAAAATTTCCTCACAGTGAACCAAGTGTGCCCATTTGGAGTCCAACCATGAGAAAGGGAGATAGTCTTCTTCAACTTTAGGAGGAGCGGAGTCTTCCAGATTAAAGCAAACACACTCACCACAAGGTGAAGTGTGCCCACTTAGTCCCTGAGCCTGATAGTAGGTGACGTGGTCACGTGGTGTCAGGGTCCAAAGTAGAAGAAAAGTAGAAGACCAACTGAGCAAGCAGCCAGTCCCCGAGCGTAGCCTCGAGATGAGGAAAGCACATTCACCGCAAGGTGAAGTGTGCCCACTTAGTCCCCGAGCCTAACAGTAGGTGACGTGGTCACGTGGTGCCAGGGTCAAAAATAGTAGTCAATAGAAGAAAGTCCCCAGTGCGGTGAAGGACTAGGTCATAGTGCTGATGCAGTCCTCAAGCCACAAGAGGAAATCTTGGAGAAAACAAATCCTAGAGAAAAAACCGGAGTAATGGCTGTATAGTAGTAATTACTTAGCCATAACAGATGGTGGAGAAGTCAGCGAATATTCGATGAGCAGTAACAAATTACGGCGATAAATGGGCGATACGGGCTGCAGTGGCTTGAAAGCCCAGTTAATGACCCACCACGCTGTTGCAAAGAATTCGGAGTGGCGCAAATCGTGGGAGCGGTTTCCCAAAAACCCTCGAATGCGAAAGGTGGGGGAGTGCTTTATAACTGTGCCACCGCATCCCGCGCTCCCACCTTTGCCATTTTGCCATTTCATCTTCCTCCTCAGCCCTCGCACTTCCAGATTCACACGCGCTCCCGCTGCTAATCCCAAAACAGATCTGAGAGATGGCACCGAAGAAGGAAGCTAGAAACCCGAAGAAGGCGGCCGCCGGAGCCAGCCGCGACAATGAGTGGGTGCCGTCGGTCATGGGGGAGGTAGAGATCAATAGGGTGGTGGAAGCAGGTGTCCTCCTGGACCATGTCATCACCGAATGGCGACCAGCCAGCGATGAGCCCTTTCCAATGCCCCATACCGATGAAGTCATAGTTTTTGCGGATTATTTCTGGCGCATGTTAGGTTTTCCCATTCATCCTTTCTTGAGGGATCTACTAGAGTTCTGGGTCATTAGTCTATGCAACCTCCACCTGAACACCATCTTGCACATCTCCATCTTCATCCATTTCTATGATGCATATCTCGGAGTTCTTCCCCACTTCAACCTCTTACATCATCTATTCTGGCTGAAGAAGAAGGGTGGCAGCGGTTCGAAGGTGGTCGATGACGTGTATCTTCAACTTTGTGACGGGATGGTGGGTGAGTACATCACTATACTATTGAACACCTCACTAAAGGGGTGGAACGCCAGGTGGTTCTACATGAAGCAGAGCCATCCCGCCATCCGCTGTGACGTCGACCACATTTCGGAGAATCAGAGGAGCTGGTCAGAGAAGTCGAGTAGTGCCGACATGGAGCAGGTGAGGGAGCTCCTTGACCCGATAAAGGGCATGAAAAGTAATGATGGATTGGTGGCTATGAGCTTCATAGTGTGCCGTGTCCAGCCCTGCAAGGAGAGGGCCCATGCGGGCTATGACTTCAAGGGTGACAACGACGGTACCCGAGAGAGCACAGGGAGGCTGATGAAGGATGAAGTGCTAGAGTGGGCCACAGAGCTGTTCGCTCCAAATGCCTCGTTCAGCATGTCAAAGCAAATGAGGGCCTTCAATTATAGAAACCCGCCTCCTCAGGTAAACATCCCAATTGTTTTGTTCCTGATGCTTTTTATCCTTTACCATTACTGAGCAGTGAACTGATGCACTTATGGAAAGATCCATTCACAGGAATGAGCAGTGTACTTCTTGGGTGTGCCGAGGGGTGATTGGTCATAGGCAGTAGACACCTGGCCACTAGCTCAGCCTGAGGAGGGTGCCATCGGTGCGTCATCGGAATCTAAAGCCGCCGATGTTGGTCGGACAGAGAGTACCCCTCGATGTCAGAGAAAGTCCAGGGGAAGAGGGCAATGGTAGATGAGTCGGCCCAGAAGAAGAGGAAGACGGTGGGTGCCGTTCCCTGCAAGCCGAGTGGCATCTTGCTTGGTGGTGACCAGACCACTCGGACACGGAGTGCAGTGATGTTCGAGTGGTCGGATGACGACGAGGCTCCAGTAGCCCCTCCTCCGAGCATTGAAGCAGCTTCATGCAACACGCGCGTGGAGGAGCGATCGAAGGGAGGGGAAGGAGTCCTCAAGCAGCTGGCAAAGGGAGTCCTTGAGTAGCAGGCAAGGGGAGTCCCAGAGTGGTAGACGGAGGAGAGGCCGATGGTGGAGACCGCGAGACCTCCATCCTAGGGCACGGGAGTCGACCCCAAGGCCATGCCTGGGGGCTCAAGTAGGCAGCGCTGGTTCAAAAAAGTATGCCAACAAGTTGACACATAAGTATCATTGTCTTGGAGTTAATTTGATATTAGATCCTTATCGCGGTAGCGATTGATGAACTAGTCTGATGCAGAGCGAGGCGCTTGGAGGAGTTGAACCCGTCCATCCAGACCGGTGAGCAGCCAGGGGCTAGTCCCGGCACTAAGGCAATGCTGGCAGATCCTGTCCTGAGTCCCCGGGTGCTCGGCGGCCTATGGAGGAGTCAACCTCCCCTGTTGGTGGACTTGGCGGCGGTGAAAGGTTGGCGTCGACGGCGGACGAGTCGGTGATAGTGCCTAGGGCAATGGCAGAAGCCGCCAGGTCCTTGGGAACGGAGGCTAGAGTACCCCACGCCACGTTAGAGTCTAGAGTAGAGAAGCCTATGGTGCTAGGGGAGCAGATGGCGTTCCTTGAAGTGTCGGAGGGCATGGTCAAACATTCTGTCTAGCCACCGATCCCCTAGGTGGTGCCTCTAGCTGCAGAGGAGGGCGAAGTGGAAGAGATTGAGCCTGAGGAATCATGACCTCAAGCTGTCCAAATCCTCCACAGGTGGTGCGACGAAGTGGTGGTTGTTGAAGAGGAGACACCACCAAGGAGCTTAGGAGATTGGAGTCCGCTCTTGCCATAGTGATGAAGCAGATCAAGGTTAGCACTACGTCTGTAATGCTCATCTTTGACGTTGGAGATCGGAGTTCTTAATAGTCTTGGTGCATTTGCAGGGGATAGCTCGAACTACCGAGCAATGGCGCGAGCTGATCAAGAGGATGGAGCCCCTCGCCGAAGAAAATGAAAAGCTAAAGGAGGCGATGAAATTCATGGAGAAAAACGTCCAGAGGGCCCAATGCGAGTGGGATCTTGCTGAATCCAACATGCGGGATCTGGAATACTAGAAGGGAGTCCTATCCAAGCTGCTGGAAACCGCATCCGAGCAGCTGCGGGGCAAGTCCGAGTAGCTAGAATGTAGCTCTTTGCAGGTGACAAGTCTTTTCGTGCAGCTGGAGCGGAAGTCCAAGTAGCTCAGGATCATCTCCAAGCAGAGAAAAGGTATGGCGTATCAGTGATTTTGCTTTGCATTGTTGAACAGTCATATTGTTGCTGACGACGGTTATGCTTGTAGAGCAAGATGCGGAGCTCGGCCAGCTGTGCCAAACCATCAGGCAACTCTAGGAGGAGGAGAAGAAGACGGCTGGGCGGGTGGAGGAGCTGGCTGAGGAGCTAAAAGGTGAGTTCTTCGTGGTTGGAATTACTGCTGGAGTAATTTCTTTGCTTGACAGACCATTGCAATGCCTGCAGACTATTGTCGGAGGGTCAAGGCACAGTTCGACATGCTGGAGCAGGAGGCTAGAACCCAGCGAAGCAAGCTCGATGCTGTAGTTGATGGAGTCGAGCTAGTGCTCGACTATGTCGACCTGAAGGTGGCTCCTTAGCCTGACGATAGGCCGCCGCGTCCGAACACCATCATCGATAGGTGCAAGGTGGCGTGGGAGAACTTCAATAGCTTCAACCGTGATGCCACCATTACTGCCATTACTCACGCCCTTGCGGTGGTCTAATCCCACTACCTAGCCATTGACCTTCAAGCGATAGGGGCTAGATTCTTGTAGTGTTAACCCTAACACGATTATACGTAGTATAAGCAGTGTCCGAGAAGTTGGTTCATTACTAAACTCTTGGCCTTGGCTAGCCCATAGTACATAATGTCAAGCGCGGAGCCCGTGCACGTGTAGGAGGAATAGGTGTGACCGAGGAACCATAGCCGACCACCCATAACGTAGAGCGCGGAGCCCGTAGCACATGTAGGGTGAGATCAGAGACTAGGTCTTCTCCATAGAGAAAAGAACAGAACGTCTGCTGCTCGGCGGGTGGCAAAATAACGTGGAGATATATGTAGTATAATTGGCATCCAACCAGTTAGTTCTTTACTAGGCTCTTGGCCTTAGCTAGCCCATAGTCCATAACATCGAGCACGGAGCCCGTGCACGTGTAGGAGGAATAGAAATGGCCGAGGAACCATATCTGACGACCTATAACACAGAGCGTGGAGCCCATAGCACATGTAGGGAGAGATTAGAGACTAGGTCTTCTCCATAGAGCACATAACAGAACGTGTGCTACTCGGCGGTTGGCGAAATATCTTGGAGATATGGAGAAACATGGCGGAGCATTTATGGAGATCGCTTATTGGAGTTTATTAAGGAGTAGCTTAGAGCTGGCTATCACAAATGGAGATTAAACCGTAATGGAGAAATAATGTAGACGAATTATGGCGACCAAAACTTCATTCATTATGGAGTGGAGAATACATGTCTAGAGCATTTCAAGGATAGAAATGTATAAGGTGCTCGATGTGCCATGAATTGGGGACATCTAGTCCATCCAAGTCGCATAGCCGGTAAGACCCTGGTCGGGTAACCTCTTTGACCACGTAGGGCCCTTCCTAGGGGGAGGAGAGCTTGTGCATCCCTTCGGTTTTCTATTTTCTATGGAGAACAAGGTCGCCGACAGCAAACGAACGACCTTTGATGTTGCGGTTGTAGTATCTTTGCAAGCCTTCTAGATATTTGGCTGTGCGGACACAGGTGATTAGGCATTCTTCCTCGGCCCTATCGACGTTCTCTGTCTGAACAACTATGGCTTGCTCTTCATTATAATTTTCCACCCTAGGTGCTCAGAAGGCAATGTCCGCTAGAAGTATGTCCTCGGAGCCGTAGACCAAGAAACATGGAGACACACCAGTGCTACGACTAGCTTGAGTGCGTAGTCCCCTAACCACAGCTGGTAGCTCTTTGAGCCATCTGCCTGGATACTTTTCTTCTTTCTGATATAGCCTCTTCTTGAGGGTATCAAGAATCATACTATTCACCCGTTTGACTTGTCCATTAGCTCTAGGATGGGCAACATATACATATTTGACGGAGATGCATCAGTCTTCGTAGAAATCCCAAAAATGGTGACCAGTGAATGTAGTTCCGAGGTCAGTGATGATGCTGTTCGGGAGACCAAATCTATGGATGATATCTTCGAAGAGCTCGACTGCCTTCTTAGTAGTAGCCGAAATAAGTGGTTTGTATTTGATCCACTTGGAGAACTTGTCGATGGCGATGTACATGTACTGGAAACCACCTGGCACTGGCTTGAAAGGCCCGATCATGTCTAGTCCCCAACATGCAAAAGGCCAAGAGGTTGGGATGGTCTACAGTTCTTATGCCGGCATGTGAATTTGCTTGGAGAAAAATTGACATCCTTCACAACGTCAGATGAGATCTTCAGCGTCGGAGATGGCCGTGGGCCAGTAAAAACCAGCTCGGAAAGCTTTACCGACCAAGTTTCTTGAGGCCGCGTGGTTGCCGTAGGAACCAGAGTGAATTTCGAGAAGTAGTTTCACTCCCTCTTCTTGGGTGATGCATTTCTGCAGTATCCCTTCCTTGGCACTCTTCCTCATCAAGTTCCTGTCTACCAGCATGTAATGCTTGCTTTGTCGGATTAGGCATTCGGTTTCAGTCTTGTCGGCGGGTACGTCGGCGCCGGTGAGGCACTTGATGAACTATTCCCTCCAGTCGGTGGCCGGTGAAGGTACTGCAAGTACCAGCTACTCGACAGGGGGAATTTCCTAAACTTCCTTCTCTTCCTTAATAGACGACATAAAGAGGTCTTGAACGAAAACCCCCAGCGGAATCGTGTCATGAGAAGAGCCTATCTTAGATAGGTGGTCGGCGAGCTGATTTTGATCTCATACCATGTGGTGGTACTTGATACCGTAGAACTTCCCTTTGAGTTTTCTGATTTCAGCCCAATATGCGTCCATCTTCTCACTAGAGCAGGACCAGTCTTTGTTGAGCTAGTTGATGACCAGCGCGGAGTCCCTGTATAACATGAGGCATTTGATGCTGAGCTCAACGGCTATACGGAGTCCGTGGAGACATGCTTCATATTCGACGGCGTTGTTGGATGTCGAAAAATGTATTCAGAGAACTTATCGGAGCTTATCCTTGGTCGGCGTAATGAACAGAATGCCAGCACCAGCACCGTTGATGTTGAGGGCGCCATCAAAGTACATCACCTAGTGCTCAGGGCAAGTAATGGGGATGGGTTCTTGGATCTTGGTCCACTCAGCGATGAAGTCTGTGAGCACCTGTGACTTGATGGTAGGCCTGCTTTTGAATTCAATGAAGTGCTGAGCTTGACAACCCACTTGATGATACGGCTGTTGGCCTCTTTGTTGTGAAGAATGTCCCACAGAGGGAACTCGATGACCACGACAATCTTGTAGTACTCAAAATAATGGCAGAGCTTGCGCGACATGATCAGAATGGCGTATAACAACTTTTGAACAAGAGGATAATGAGTTTTGGGCTCATTAAGGACCTCACTAATGAAGTAGACTTGATGTTGCACCTTATAGGCGTGCCTGGCCTCCTCGTGTTCGATGATGATAGCTGTGCTAACGACACGAGAAGTGGCGGCAATGTAGATCAGTAGAGTTTCATCTAGCCGAGGCGCTGTCATGATTGAAGGCTTTGTTAGAAACAGCTTGAGCTACTCAAAAGCTGTGTCTGCCTCTTCCGACTAGGAGAAACACTCAGAGGCCTTGAGGAGTTTGAAGAATGGTAGTCCCTTTTCACCGAGGCACGATATAAAGTGGCTGAGAGCAGCCATGTAGCCTGTAAGCTTCTGTATGTCCTTTACGCAGGTCGGATGTTTCATGTTGGTGATGGTAGAGACCTTGTTGGGGTTGGGTTCGATGCCATGGGCGCTGACGATGTAGCCTAGGAGTATGCCGGATGGAACTCCAAAGATGCACTTTGAGGGGTTCAACTTCCATCTGTACCTTTTCAAGTTGGCAAACATTTCTTCGAGGTCGGCGATAAGATTATGGGCGGTCTTGGACTTGACGACCACATCATTAATATAAGCTTCAATGTTGTGGCCTATCTGTTGATCAAGGCACATCTGGATTGCCCTTTGGTAGGTTGCACCGGTGTTCTTGAGTCCAAAGGACATGGTGGTATAGCAATATGCACCAAAGGGCGTGATGAACGATGTCTTGATCTGGTCATGATCCTTCAGGGATATCTAATGATAGCCGGAGTATTAGTCGAGGAAGGAGAGCATTTCGTAGCCCGTGGTGGAGTTTACAACCTTGTTTATCTGAGGCAGACCAAAGGGTCTTTAGGGTAGTGTTTGTTAAGATCAGTGTAATAAACGCACATTCTCCATTCTTTATTTTTTTCTAAATGAGAATAGGGTTTGCTAACCACTCAGGATGATACACTTGTTTTATAAATCCGGTAGCTAGGAGCCATTTTATTTCTACCCTAATAGCCTCCTTCTTGTCTAGTGTGAATCATCGGAGTTTTTGCTTGATCGGGTTGGCGGTCAGTGAGACATTCAAGGAGTGCTCAATCTTCTCCCGTGGTACCCCTGGCATGTCTACTGGTTTCCAAGGAAACACATCAATGTTGGCATGTAGGAAGGAGACGAGCGCACTTTCCTATTTGGGGTCGAGGTGAGCCCCAATCTTCATGGTCTTGGAGGGGTTGTTGAGGCCGAGGCCGACCTCCTTGGTTTCTTTCGATTTGGCGGAGGCACGAGGAGGCTCCAGCGATGGGATCTACAGGTCATCGGTGGGCATTATCTTAGTGTTGGTGACCACACTGGCCATCTAGATGGAGAGGTCGGTGGCTTCGGCAAGGGAGAGACTCTCTGTCTTGTTGGCATAGGCGATGGAGAGGTTGGCCCGTAGGGCCAGGACTCCTGCAGGTGAAGACATCTTCAGCACCAAATAGGCATAGTGCAGTATGGCCATGAACTTGGCTAGAGCCGGCCGACCAAGTATGGCGTGGTAGGCGGTGTTGAAGTCGGCGACGTAGAAGTTGATGTGTTTGACGCAGTAGTTGCTAGCCATGCTAAACTGTACTAGCAGGGTGATCTCTCCAAGCGGTTTGGATGCCTTGCTAGGTACTACACCCTAGAAGGAGGAGTCGGAGGGTGTGAGATATCCTATCCCAAGGCCTAGCTCCTTTAGGGCTCCGGCGAATAGGAGGTTCAGAGCGCTCCCACTATCGATGAGCAGTTTTCTAAAAAGCACTTTCTAGACCATCGCATCAAGGATGATGGGGAAACACCCTGTGTAAGGGATGTCCACCCACTAATTAGCCCTACTGAAGGTGATGGGGACCTCGAACCAGGGGTGATAGCTGGGGTTGGCGATGGTGTCTTTCATGTTGACGACGAGCACCTGACGGGCGGTGAGCTTCTTTTCTCTTCTGCTCTTGGCGGAGGCGAGACCCCCGAAGATGGTGGCGACCACCTTGTCATGATCCTAGAAGGCATTATTATTGCCCCCAGGTGGTTGGTGGCCTCTGGCTCCATCATTGTTGTTGTCGTTCGACTTTTTGGCCTGGAACTCCTTTGCCAAGCCGAGGTAGTCCTTCATCTTATGCTTGGTGTTTTTATGAAGAGGGCACAGGGCTTCGAGGATCTTCTTGTACTACTCGTCGTAGTTGCGTTTGGTGCGGGGTTCATCGACAGCGGCGATAATGTGGTCTAGTCGGCGGTGGCGATATTAACTAGACTTGGATCCTTCTGGCCGATCATGTCCACTGTCCCGATGGTGACTACGGTAGTCGTAGAGGTGGTCGCTGTGGCACTGGTCGTCGGGGTGATCGTCGCTGCGGTGAGTTGGGCGATGAGTGCCCGCATCCTCATTGAAGTGTACTTCAGCTTCTTCGGTGTCAGCATACTAGTTGGTAGTCTAATCATCTCACTAATCCCAGTGGGCGGCTTGCGATTGAACTTGGAGCGAAGGTCGCGGTGATGGATTCCTCGGTTGAAGGCGGTGATGACCTTAGCTTCTGTGATGTTGGGGATAGAATTCCTCATCTTGGAAAGGCGTCTAATGTAGCTATGGAGGAGCTCAGATGACTTCTGGTAGATGTGGTTGAGATCATGCTTAGTGCCCGGCCGAGTACACGTAGCCATGTAGTTGTCGGTGAAGACCTTCTTCAGCTCTTCCTAGGATCCGATGGAGTCCGGGGTGAGACTTGTGAACTAGTTCATCGCGGTTGGTGTGAGCATGACAGGAAGATAGATTGCCATGACACTGGTATCTCCCCCTGCAGTGCATACAATAGTGGCATAGGCTTGTAGCCACTATGTGGGGTTCATCCGTCCTTCATAGGGCTCGACCCCAGTGATTTTAAAACCACAGGGCCACTGGAGTGTTTGGAGAGCCCTTGTGAATGCTGGGGGCCCTTCAGGATTGTCGTTGTCATGATCTGTGGTGTTATTGGCATTGAGTGGCTGGAGGGCTGAGTCTAGATCACCAAACTCTTGCTTGTATTCTTGACGACGGCATACTTCTTCTTCATGGTGACTGAAATAGCACTCGTCGATACATCGTCGCACGTCTCAGAGATTGTTGAGGTGCACTTGGATGTCTTGGTTGACCTCCTTGTCATGTTGGTGAGGGTGTTCAATGCAGTTGCCCCTAGCTCCCCTCTAGAGGGGTTGTCCATCATCGCGGTGCTGGTCGGCGAAACGACTTTGGCTGGGGCAGCGATTGGATCTTGGCGTAGTTGATCGGTGAATTAAGCTCATGGAGTATGAAGGTCTCTGATACTAGCGGATGTCATTGACCTGGTAGTGCGCTGTTTTAAGCATGGCAGCGACCCTGGTGGCCTTCGGGGTCTATGAGAGCCGGGTGAGCTCATTGGCGGCCACGACCAAGTTGGCACTTGGGGTCTTGTAGATGTTGTGGCCGTCAACACGGACAAATTCGTCATCGAGGTTGCGTTGGAGTTGGCGTGGCCTTCCTTGAGAGTCTAGCTGAGCCTCGGCTAGCACAAGGGTAGCCTCGTTTGTTCGGTGCTAAGCACGGTTGACATTCCTGTTGATGCAGGTGGCGCAGTCCTCCTCGGTTTCCCCTTCCCACGGGGGGCTGTCGACGCTGACATTGAAAATTGCGCCTCCATGGAAAGGAGGGAAGGGAGGTTGCTCGGCGGTGGTTTCGGCGATAGTCACCGTAGAGCCCTAGGACTTGGAGTCTGGATTCTCCTCCAAGATGGTTTGGAGGGATGCTTCGGGGCATCGGCTGACATGTAGCATGTTGACAAACGGCGAGAGCTGGTCGGCGATCTGGTTGGTGAGAGGATGGACATCTCCAACCTGGTCGGTGAATTTGCCCTGTAGGGCATCTTGGTAAGTGGTGGTGACATTGGTGAGCCCAAAGGGTAGGGCCGTAACCCTTGGAGTTTCCTCTGATAGATCTGAACCGAAGGGTGGTCAGTGCTGAACCAAAGTGGTCAGAGCCGATTCTGTGATAGAGAGGCATCGGCGAGCTTCTGGCCGACTTGATTGATGGATGCGATTAGATCATCATTGTTGATTTGCCTCCTCTGGTAGTGGGGGAGCGGGCGGTGAATTGTTGGCAAAGACGACCTCGGAGGTGGTTTTAAGATTGGATCTACAATCGCAGGTGTTGGCGTGAGCGGCGTAGTATTGATCTGCGCTGGCTCGATGAGCTCTCCAACTCTGTTAGCATTGATGATCCACGAGATCGATCTGACCATGAAGATTTGGTCGAGCTGTGGGAGGGACGAAGAGCCTGCAGAATGTACCATCTTGTTCGATATAGAAATAGCACGCACAACCCTACCAGTGTGCCAACTATTGATAGAATATCGTTGGCAGTCCTCTGAGGGGTATCCCACAAAGGTAGATTGATCGGTAGAGATGCATGTAATCAAGAACAAGAAGGCAACAAAGACACATGAGTTAGACAGGTTTAGGCCATCAGTATGACGTAATACCCTACTCCTAGGGTCTGTTGAATTGTATTGGCTATCGTATGATATTGTGTGAGTTTGGAGGGGGTCCCTGCCCGCCTTATATAGTCTGAGGTAGGGTTACAAGTCGGTTAGATCTAGGAGATAACCGAAAAGTAATAACAGATTATAGGAATCTTAAGATCATATGTATCCTAACTGATCTCGTAGTATCTTTAGGATATCTTCACGGTGTCTTGCGGGAGGTGCCGAACAGCGTCGTGCCCCACAAAGCTACATCTTGTGGATTGGGCTTCCCCTAGGGGCGTAGCCCATGTGGTCTGTCATGGGTATCCGGGGTCGTACCCCCCACACCTCCTCATGCTAACGGGCCTCGGCCTCCCACAGTCAGAGACTGTCCGCCTCTTCGGCCAGGGGAGTCAGCTTGACCACCCTCTGTTGGGAGGCAACAAGCTGGGTGGCCACATCCCCATGCAGCTGAGCCTCTTCGACGAGGCGGTCCCAGTTCTCCTTCTGCTCGTGAAGGAACTAGGATTTCTCCCGGCTATGAGCGATAAGGTACTGAAAAAAGACAATGGTTAGAACACAAAAATACATGAAGAAAAAGGAGGGCAAGAGGCAAGGTCGAGTGAATACCTGGCCAGTGGGAACGATGACTTTGTGCAGGGCGCCCCTAGCATGGTCCAAGGCTTTTATCGCGGCCGCAATCCCCTCGTTAAGACTCTCCCGCTCCATGCTCTTAGTAGCATCGTCAAGGGCGAAGAGTGTCGACGTCAGGTCTTGTAGGTTCATCCACCGGAACAGGGGCTCGCCCCACACGGGCGAATGGCTACCCCCCGATGTCATGGCCAGGGACGATTCCCCACCGGTCCACTCTGCCACCGCTACGATATCCGGGGACCCCTCGGCCACGTCACCTCCGTCCGGCCCATGTCGAGCGCCGTCACTTAGGCTGCCGGTGGCGCAGATCGTGCCATTGCCTCGGGCACCGCAACAGTGGCATCCGACTATGTCTTGCCCGTCACAGCCATTGCCACCTCTGCCTACGTTTGCAGGGCCTCGACCAGCAGCGTTGTGCCCACAGCGGTCGGCACCACAAGCACGAGCGGCAGCTCTGTCCGCCCCAATGTCGGCAGTGGAATCGCCTCCCTCACCGGCTATTCGGCAACCTTCAAGGGCGTTCCTTTAGCCCTGACACCTGCTTGTCCCGCCGAGGGCACGGGAGCCACCGTGGGCGGTGCCTGACCGGCCGACGAGGCAATAACACCGGCGCCGCTCCTGCCCGAAATGGGTGCCACATCGATCGACGGCCATCGCCTCGCCTGAAGGACGACGCTCTTCTTAGCACCAACGCCAAATGGTTGCACCACCTTGAAAGGACCTAGGATGCTACTAAAGGTGGGTGAATAGGTGTTTCTAAAAATTAACACCTTTAAATGCGGAAATGATTAGTAAAGGGAGTTTCCAAAATGAAAACTCCAAATAAGAGTAATACCACCCCTCATAAGTTAGCCACAGAGTATGTAAAAGACGCTAAATAAATCTAGAAGCCTAGAACCTGCAACACAAGAGTTAAAGCACAGATCAAACAAATTCAACACTGAACTCTAATACCGGACATGTTCGGTAGGTATACCGGATGTGTTCGGTACACACGTGTTCTGAAGAACAGCCTAGCATAGGAACCAATACCGGACGTGTTTGGTATACACGGTTTCAGTGGAACAGCCGCAAACTTGCTCCTTTCGATTTCTATCTTCCAACCAAACTGAAGGTACCTACTAGAGATGACAAGATACATAGATAACCTGCACAAGAGCTAGAGCAACACAAATATCAAATGAAATGCAAATTGAGACATGATATTTGTTTTACCGAAGTTTGGACTCGTTTGAGTCCTACTCTGCGTTGAGGGTGCTGCGGGCGACCCAGCGAAGGTCAGCCCTAGAGGGTACCACAAAGGTCACTCTAGCCAGAGTCTTTTCCAACTCCTTTTCCTCCTTCCACTAGTTGATTCTGAGGTAGCAGAATCGACCGTTATAAACTTTCTGAGGCACACCACAAACTCTCAGGTGCTCTCCGGCGACGCCTAGCCGTGTAGGACCGAAGAGTCCAAGAGTAACAAATGCAAATCATGAAATAGACAATATGCACAAGTGCTCAAGTGGTGGCTTGCTCTCAATTTTGAATTTCTCTCAACCCAGTAATTGATTTGGCAATTTGGATCACACACTCACTAAGAGAGGGTTTGGGAGAGTTGGCAAAGCTCAAAAACATGCTAGAGGATTAGCAGAATCAGCAGCCTCCAAAGGAGGAGGCTTGTGGGTATTTATAGCCCCCTTAGAAAAACTAGCCATTTTATAGCCGTTGCCATATCGAACACATCTAGTATGACTTACACTATGCCAATGGTAACTGAGTTACAGTGACGTTGTGAGGTGTCAGAATTCCTGATGAATGCTAGAACTCCCGACCATTAGAACTCCTGACTCACATCGGAACTATCGACCCTCAGCACATTTGAAAACTATGGTAACTGAGTTAAAGTATGTGAGGTGTCAAAACTCTAGATGCATGCTAGAACTCCTGACCATCAGAACTCCTGACTCACGTCAGAACTCCCGACCCTTAAGGCATTTGAAAACTAGCCATTGGCCTCTGGCCGTCCATACCGGACACATCCGGTAAGACCAGGACAGTGAACTTCTCCAAGTCAGTTAAGCGCGAGACATCAAAACTCCCGATGATTGCCGGAACTCCTAATGAATGCTGAAACTCCCAACTTACATCGGAACTCTCGACGAACCAACCCAAGAACATCAAGAATTTTATCGCGGCTGGGCACATACCGGACACGTCCGGTATTGCCAGACCAGCAAAAATAAGTTAGCTCTTTTGTCTCTCAAACACTCTAAAACTCACATGGGTTGGGATAAGCACTTATGAATGATTATCTATCAACATGATGCATCTCTCTTAATAGTACGTCATACCTATTAAACTCAAGATCAAATGAAAAACAAATTTATACCGCTTGAGTTGATCTCTTTTGAATTGATGCCGTCTCTTTCAATCTTCATCAAGTAAGGTTGCCAACATGTTGATATTGATCTTTACACTTGAGCATAGCCATCTTGAGCACGTGACTTGATTCCATTCATCAAATATGAATAACTCCAAATGCATCAAGTCACTTCCAATAATTTCTCCAATATAGATTTGATCCTCCACATCAATATGACCATCATAGCTTGATTAGTACCTCAACTAAATGCAAGTACTTTCTTCTTCACCCTAGCTAGGTTGTTCGGCCACCAAGCCATCGCTTGCCCTTCACCCTTGCTTAGTACCTTGAAGCCTTTCATTGCTATCTTCACCATCTCAAGCCATCAAGTCACATCTTGTGTTGAATCATCCATTCATTTGTATTGTTATCTTTTTCATTTCAATTTAGCAAGCTTCAAATACGAGACCATTCCATATGCAATCCCTCATGTCTCATCAACTAATTTTTACCGGGCTTGCTTTCACATAGTACAAGGAAATCCCACAATAAATGAGCCTTTGCATGAATTCCATTTGCATTGTTGTCTTGTGCTTGAACTAGATTATTTATACAACAACACATCATTTTGGCTTTCATTAAGTACCTATGAGATAATCTATTACCTGTCCACACTTAGCAAACGGGTTAGACCTTTAATCATGTTATCATTCAATTATCCAAAACCCACTAAAGGGCTAGATGCACTTTCACACCTCAAGACACTGTAAGAAATAAAAGGCATAAGTCACACTAAAAATAGAGAAAAATAGAGAAAACAGAGGAGTTGGCGACTTACATTGGCGCTGTTGGGCGGTGGATACGTTTGGGGGACGAACTCCTAGGTCCCTGCTCCACCTCATCGAGGTAGGGTTTTTCAAGCCCGCCCCCTACTCCTGGGCAGAAGGGCTCGCCTCCCTTGTGTCTTGGGGCACAACGGCGAAGCCACCCCCTTAGCTAGCACCTCAGACGTGGCGGCAAGCCTACTCCCCCCTGTTGGCTCTTAGGGTGTGGTGGCGGAGCCACCCCCCTCTGTCGGCACCTCGGGCACGGCGACAGATCCACCCACCCCTGCCGGCTCTTGAGGCGTGATGGTAGGGCCATGCCCCTCCACTGGCACCTTAGGCGCAGTGGTAGATCCGCCCGCCCCTGCTGGTTCTGAGGGCAGGCCGATGGTCCGGCCTGTCTCCATCGGCCTCGTGGAAGCGCTTTCCCCTCCATGAAATGGGAAAGGTCCCGACCTCTGCAAGGATGAGCGGGTGCCAGTCAGCATGTCCTCACTCTCTAGGCCATCATGTTCGGTGTCATCAACTACCTCATCATCTTCTTCCTTGTCGTTGTCATCGTCACTATTAGTTTCCTCCCCTCGCTCCCACGCACGCAATTTCTACTGCCTATTCTTCCACTTGTCCTCCTTCACTTTCCTCTGCCACTCGGCCTCGGCGTGGTTCGCCGCCCTCATGGATGGATCCCTTAGCAACGGAGCCAAGAGATCCATGAGGATGAGGTCCCTCGGCTGGTCCCCCAATCTCAATGTCAGTATCAAGGGGTCGGAAGTTCAATTGAAGAAGAAGGCATGAGGAAGAGAAAAACTTACAAGAACAATGTCCGACGGTTCCGGCCGCATCGGGGGATGCCCTAGCACTGGGTACACAAAATCAAGAGGGGCGCCCACGCTGTCCCAAGAAGGCTCCATCGCCTCCTTGATGCGCTATGCGACTTCAGAGGGGGAGAGCGCCTCCTTGGCAAGCACCGTCCCGTTGAATGACACCTCGGGTGCCATCGCGTATAGGGGAAGCGCGCGCCTCATCAGTGGTGTCACCCTCCACGCATGGTAGGCGCTGATGATTCCTGACCCCCTTTAGCCCCTTCTCCTTCAGGAAGTAGATGGCGATGAGATGGGCCTAGATCCTCTTCTTGTCCTTCTCTGAGACCCCACTTCATCCATGAATCTGGGGCCACTTCGATTAAGCGCCCGTTAAACTTTGGCAAGGGGGCGGCGGCATCGTTCTTGAGATAAAACCAATGCGAATGTCACCCCTTGTTGGAGGTCGATGGCCGCATTGCCGGGTAGTCGTCGACCCGGTTATTCTGAAGCTGGATGCCGGCGCATCCCATCAGCATATTCAGCTCCTGCCTCTTCTCCCTCTTCTTCTAGAGGGTGATGGCGAAGAAGTGCTGCCATAGATCAAAGTGGGGGCTGATCCCCAGGAATCCCTCAAATAGGGCGATGAACGCCGCCATGTGTTGGATCCCATTAGGGTTGAGGTGCTGTAGCTCCATCTTGTAATAGTGCAATAGTCCTCGAAGGAATCTGTGGGTGGGGGTGGCAAACACGCGCTCATGGAAGCGCACAAGTGAGATGACGTAGCCATCAGGTGGAGACAACACGTCCTCCTCACCGGGCAGCCGCCACTCCTCGGCGGCGGTCCATGCACAGAGAAGACCACGGTGGACAAGGCCCTCCAAGCGCTGGAGGGTGATTTCAGAGCGGCACCACGGCTCCATTGGAAGATGGGGGTGGGTGGATCCAAACTTGATGACGGCTGAGACATGGATGCGGGGAGCTTAGGCGATTGGCGGCGGAGGTGGCAGATGCGAAGGCAAAGAGGCAAAGTATGAAACCCTGGGGGCAAACTTTTTGGTTTTATAGGGGCGACGGATGTGAGGAAACCAACCGTCTGCCTAGATCTCCATGCCTCCCATGATCTATCACAATGTCATGCCATGGGATACATGCATGCAATCCCTATCCTTTCCTTCGAGAAACTCACCAAACGTTTCGCCTCCCCGGGTGGACCGGGACTCATTACGAGTAAGAGGAATATGGATCAAAAGTGCATCTATGTTCCATCTGGGCCTAGGAGTCCGACGGTTGGCCCATCAATGGGTCCAATAGCTGGTCCAAACACCCCTACGACAAAGGGTGGAAAGAGCTAGGCCCCACAAGTGGCTAGCGCCTAGGAGCACGAGCGCCATAGGCACCTCAGCCCACAATTAAGTCTCAGTTAGTCTTACCCTGACCGGATCCCCGCGAACGGGATACCAGGACCCCAATCGAACTCTCCAGCTAACAAACCATCAAAACTCACGACGATAGCCGTGAAGGGTCCGACCTCGGCAAAAAAGGGAATCACCATCCCCAGGGCACGCCGTGAGTGACAAGAGAAAGCCAAGGCCCATAGAGTCCTCCATTTCAAAAAAACCTCCAAAAGAGTATTCTACTCCTCCATAGGATTAGGGGCTATACCCACCGGGTGCGCTTGCGCGCACCCGCTGGCAAGTCGAAAAAACCTCCAAAGGAGTATTCTACTCCTCCGTAGGCTCAAGGGCTACACCCACTGGGTGCGCTTGCGCGCACCCGCTGGCAAGTCAAAAAACCTCCGAAGGAGTATTCTACTCCTCCGCAGGCTCGGGGGCTACACCCACCGGGTGCGCTCGCGCGCACCCACTGGCAAGTCAAAAGATCCCATAGACGATTCTACTTGAATAGCCTAGAGGCTCAGGGGCTGTTGTTGGGGACCAATACTAGGGTACCCGAAGAAGAGGAGTTGATACACATCAACGCTAATTCATTAGAGCGATCAAGAATGAGACTACATTTCCCAGTAGGCCCTGCCTCATCCAAACCACCAAAGCCGTAGGCTCCATTTCATCTGATTGTTCGACCCCCAAGGGTTGGGAATGCCTCAGGCTGACTCCCGAGGGATGGCTCTGCCTCGCCCAATGTCTAAGAGCTGGCTCCGCCTTGCTTGACCCCGAGGGTTAGTTCAGCCTCACCCGATGTCTGAAGGATGGCTCCACCTCGCCCGACGTCAGAGGACTAGCTCCGCTTCGCTTGACCCCCGAGGGTTGGCTCCACCTTGCCCAACATCGAAGGGCTGGCTCCGCCTCACCTAACGTCTGGAGGATGGCTCCACATCACTCAATGTCTAAAGGATGGCTCCGCCTCACCCGATGTCTGAGGACTGGCTCCACTTCACCCAACCCTCGAGGGTTGGCTCCGCCTTGCCCGACGTCTGCACATAGCTCCTCCCTAACGACGTGCGTAGATAAGGCAGGGCACTCAAGTCAACCGTAATACCAAGGACCATACCTTACATGTCTATAGGAAAGTACCATCAGGATATGACAAGAAGGGCACTTTGAGACCTTCTAGGCATGTCAGAGCCCAAATAGTGTTGTAGGCACCGACATTTGTCTTACAGTGTTGTGGGCACCGCCATTTGCCCTCGGGCACAGATCCTGACGGAAGCTCACGATAACCACTATAGTCCAGGAGGAAACTCACATCACCTATAGTAATAGACGTGCGGTCACTACACCGTCTGCTCCCTATATGGCCATGGATCAACACCCTAGTCCATTGCGCCGCCCACCAGGGTAGGATGGGATGTGACAACTTGCTGACAATACCAAGACATGGCATCATCAGCTGATAGACGCCCAGCGTGGAGCTATCCTTGGCACTGCCTGCCATGTCAGCGGGGCCCACATAGAGGAAAAGGAAGACCTTGCATCTTTGAAGGACCTCCTTTGCCTCTGGTTTTTCTCCCATCTATAATCCCTACTCTCCCTTGGCCTATAAAAGGGAAGGCAGGGCACCCCACTAAGGGGATCGATTCATCACATAATGCATCACCTTACACTTAGCTAAGCGGCAACTAAGCTCTCAGCACCCATTTGACCTTTCCATCAAAGACTTGGGACCTATCCCTCTCTCGCCCATTTGTAACCCCTACTATGAACTTTTCAGTGCTAATAACATGAGCAGTAGCCACGAACTAGATGCAGGGACATTCTGCCCGAACTAGTATAAACCTTGTGTCTTTTTAGCATACCATCTGGGCTAGACGTGTAATAACACAAATTTACTCATTGGTGTTTACTCAAAACACCGACAGTTGGCACGCCAGGGGCCTTCACGCATCCCGACATTAACATCAGGCCATGGATGGCTAGTCACGGCATTAGCTGCATCCCAGGTGCACACGTGCGCTTTGGGGACCTAGACTTCATCATCACGGTGGGAGGAGAGTTGGTATTGGCTCACGCCACCATCAAACCTCTCCCCTCCATCGACCTCGACACAATCGACGAGGTGGTTAAGGAGCTATAGCTGCATGCACCGGGGGCCCACGCCCCTAGAAACAACTAGCTCCTCGACTACAGGAGGCTTGAGCGCTAGCTCGACATCTCCCTGGGGCCCTAGCCGTCTTGAGAGGACCTACAGCACCTCACCTTCTCTTACGCCAATGACATGGCGCGGCTCCATGGAGTGGAACCCCTCTCTCCGGAACACCTTATCTGGAGCACCCCGATAGTGCTTCCATTCGGTCTTTGCAATGCTGCGGAGACCATTAGCCACCTTGTGGCACAACGCATGATTTCGCCTCTCACAAATGATGAATTCATGGGGGGTGATCAAACATGTCACGGAATCTTTCCATGACCTCCTCATAGAGGAGCCAGAGTCGCCCTCTGGCTCTGATTCTAGCAGGGGGAGTCATCACCCCTCTCGTGAATGCTTCATGACGGGTACCCCTGGGGGACACATCGAAAGCCTCCACAAAGAGGAGGCTACCCCAACAAACAACCTCGACGACGAGGCCGAGAGGGAGACAACAGCCCCACCACGCATGCGGGTGTGGAATAGCTAAAAGCCCAACACCAAGAGCTCAAGGAAGCGCGATTCCAGCTTGAGCAGGAGCACGCGGAGCTCGATCGGGAGGTCGAGCGCCATGGAGACGGTGGGTGCGCACGTGCCATGGCCCGTGATGTGAACCGAAGGACCATCATGAATGATGAAACCCTCCCTTGCTTCATCCGTGCAAGCCAGAACATCACCACCACGATGGCCTTGCTCCATGGTCTTCTAGAGGCTAGGACACCCGAGGATCATCGGGGCCACCATGAGATTCGCACGCTGCTCGAGCATGCGGTGACGCAACAGGCCGAGATCTCGTTGTCTTAGTGATGCGAGCTCGACGCTAGCCAGCACACGCTCTTCGAGTGCCTCGGTAGGGACATGTCGGTCCACCAGGCACCACAGGGCGGCAGGCCACACCGTGGTCCTAGTGCATCAGCGTCTCGGCCGCAACCGTGATGCACACAACACTCTCGATGCTCATAGGCGTACCCACAATGACCCTAGAGAGGGAGCTAGCCACGGCTATCACCCTCGCTGTGGCAGATGCTATGACAGTGGTGAGGACCGAAGCCCGAGCCTTGGCCTGCCGGGACCTTAGGCCTTCGATCGATACATCCTCAATGCTACCTTCCCGCCAAGGTACCGGCTACCAACCAACATCTTGAAGTACTATGGGGAGAAAAACCCCAGACTATGGCTTGAGGATTATCGGCTTGCCTGCCAAGCTAGTGGTATGGATATTGATGATTTCATTATCCACAACCTTCCATTGTTCTTGGTCAATTCGGCACAAACATGGTTGGAACACCTGTCATCCAACAGAATCCAGAGTTAGGCGGATCTGAAGGAGATCTTTGTGGGGGAACTTCTAAGGCACATACAAGCACCCTAGGAACCCATGGGACCTCAAGAACTACCGACAGAAGGCCGGTGAAACCCTTCGTGGGTACATCCGGTGTTGCTCCCGATAGTGCAATGAGGTACCTAACGTCGCCGACGTCGACGTTATAAGAGCTTTCCTATCTGGGACCACCTGCGAGTACTTGGTCCACAAACTAGGATGCAAGGGTCCATGAACCACCAAAGAACTCAACCGTCCTTGGCCATCCCAACCTCACTGGTGCCAGCCTCCCACCCTGTCCTGATCACCCAAATTTCCTTCCCCCATTCCCCATCTCATGTTCCATCATTCTCATCCATCATGCAACTCCCCCACCTGCCACCATCTACTCCCATGCACATGTTACCACCACTTCCCCATGTGCTGCCAGCATGGGAGGCCACAGTGCCGCGCTACCACAAGCTTTCATTCCCCACCTTCGATGGCAAAGACGGCCCCCTAGGCTAGCTCAATCGTTGTGACCAGTTCTTCCGCTCGTAGCGCACCCTCGAGAACGAGAAAGTTTGGCTCGCTTCCTTCCATCTCACTGGTACTGCCCAACAGTGGTACTACATCCTCGAGTGGGACGCCAACGAGCCACAGTGGGAAGATTTCAAGCGCCTGTGCCACCAGCACTTTGGGCCACCACTCCGCACAAACCATCTAGTAGACCTAGCTTGACAGCCATTCCCGATGTCTATCGCAGCATACCAAGATGAGTTCTAGGCGTGTATGGTGCATGCCGGCCGCCTAACTCGCTACCAGTAGGTGTAGTTGTTCACCGGCAGCCTACCCGAACACATCAGAATCGATGTGGAACTCCATGATCCTCAGGACCTCCAACGTGCCATGGCATTGGCACGCTCCTACGAGCGGCGCAACCTGGCACCACTTCTCGCCCTACCCGCGCCACTAGCCTAGCCACCATGCCATAACCCGAGCATGCCCAACTCCTCATCATCTACGGCAGTGGGCATGAGCATGACTACACCGGCATCCTTGACACCATAGCCGTGACCCTTCAAATGCCTCATGCTGACGGAGATGACTGAGCGCCGCAAGCTCGACCTTTGCTACAATTGCGATGAGCCATATTGCGTGGCCACAAGTGTCCCCACCTATTCTATTTGGAGGTCACTGATTACATGGTGGAGCCCGAAGATGAAGAACCCCCCACCGACACCACCGCCGCCAAGCCTATGGCGTTTGACCTAGAGATGCCGATGATCTCTGTTCACGCTATCACCAGGATCGCACAGAGGATACAATGCAACTATACATCATGGTGGGCAATGAGCAGTTTGTGGCACTCCTAGATTTGGGGTTGACGCATAATTTCATCCATGGCGATGTGGCTCGCCGTGTTGGCCTCCAGTTCTAGGCTTGCCCCGGCGTGGGCATCATCATCGCCAACGGCAACCCACGTGGCGTGTCACGATCTCGCCCATGATGTCAGCATCCATATCATAGCGAGGTGTTCTCTATCGACTATTGTTCTATCCTGATTGACAGCTATGACATGGTGCTCAGCATCACATTCCTTCATACGCTTGGGCCCATCTTATGGGACTTCGACGACCTCTGCATGGCCTTCTAGCGTGAGGGCCATAGGGTGTTCTGGCACGTCATTGGTTCCACCTAGCACGACGTCCAATCCACGCAGCGCTTGCACGCCCTCCATAGCAATGAGCCCACCATGCTCGACCGACTCCTGAACTCCTTCAACGACATCTTTGCTAAGCCTCGAGGGCTCCCACTAGTGTGGCCATGCGATCATCGCATCCACTTGCTATCCAACACAACTCCCATCGTGGTGCATCCCTATAGATACCCACAGCTCCAGAAGGATGACCCCGAGGCTCAGTGCACTGCCATGCTTGACCAAGGGATCATCCGACCTAGCACCTCTGTGTTCTCGACGCTGGTTCTGCTTGTCAAGAAGGATGATGGCTCTAGGCATTTCTATGTGGACTACCATGCTCTAAACCAACAGACAGTCAAGGATAAGTTTCCTATCCCTGTCGTTGAGGAGCTGCTAGACGAGCTCAATGGGGCACGCTTCTTCACCAAGTTGGATCTATGATTGGGGTACCACCAAGTGTGGATGCACGCCGACGATATGGAGAAAATGGTGTTCCGCACACAAGAAGGCCACTTTGAATTCTTGGTCATGCCGTTCGGCCTCACGAACGTGCCGGTGATGTTCTAGAGCCTCATGAACTCCGTGCTCCGACCGTTCCTTCATAAGTTCATGATCGTGTTTTTTATGACATACTCATCTACAACCCCTCTTGGTTGACGCATCTGCAACACCTCAACACGGTCCTCACCGCCCTCCGTGAGAACCAGCTCCACCTAAAGCGCGCCAAGTGTTCGTTCATGATGTCATCGGTGGCGTACCTCGGCCATGTGATCTTGGCCGAGGGCATCGCCATGGATCATGACAAGGTGGAGGCGGTCACCTCCTGGCCACAACCATGCTCTGTGCATGGCCTACGGGGCTTTCTCGACCTCGCAGGGTACTATCGGTGGTTCATCCAAGACTACGGTGCCATCACGGCGCCCTTCACGCAGCTCCTCTAGAAAGAGGCGTTCACCTGGATGCCTGAGGCCTCGGTAGCATTCGACGGCCTCAAGCTCACGCTCTCCACCGCACCCGTCCTGCACCTCCCTGACTTCATAAGCAGTTCATGGTGGATTGTGACGCCTTGGGCTCTAGCTTTGGGGTGGTACTCCATCAAGGCACCGGTGCTCTCACCTTCTTCAACAGGCCATTCATAGCTCGCCATTTGAAGCTCGCCACCTATGAACGTGAATTGATTGGCTTGGTCTAGGTGGTGCGCCATTGGCGCCCGTATCTCTGGGGGCGCGCGTTCCTCATCCAGATGGACCACTATGCACTAAAGTTTATGCTCGACCAGCAGCTATCTACTGTTCCCCAGCATCAATGGGTGAGCAAGCTCTTCAGCTATGATTTCACCATGGAGTATCGTCTAGGCCACCTGAACACCATCACCAATGTGATGTCTTGACATGGGGACGATGGCGCGCACATCAGCGCCCTGACCGGCCCCACCTACTAGATCTTAAACGATCTCTGCCGCGAGTTGTAGGATGACCCGACCCTTCGTGCCCTCTGTGACTCATTGGTCGCCGAACATGGAGAGCCGTGGCGTGTTGTTGATGGGCTAATACTGTGAGGCTCCTGCGTGTTCATGCCAGCCACTCCGCTACCCTACCGGTAGTCCTCTAGCTAGCGCATGCGGCCGGTCATGAGGGCATACAAAAGACACTACATTGCCTCAGTCAAGACTTCTTCATTGAGCATGATCGCCGCCTTGTCTAGGAACTTGTGGGCTCGTGTCTCACTTGTCAGTGCAACAAGACCGAGAGCTTCTAGCCGGACGGCCTCCTCTAGCCTTTAGACATGCCCGCCCAGGTGAAAGCTCTAGTTTGGTTTTGGTTAATTGATGAGACCCTAAGTGCTAACCTAGTTTATCAAAGTGATCATGACATAGGTAGCACTATTCCAAGTAATGAAGCAATGACGAAGATCATGACAATGGTGATGGCATGGTTATGATCAAAGGCTTGAACTTGGAAAAGAAGAAAGAGAAAAACAAAAGGCTCAAGGCAAAGGTATAAAATGTAGGAGCCATTTTGTTTTAGTGATCAAGACACTTAGTGAGTGTGATCACATTTAGGATAGATAGCCATACTATTAAGAGGAGTGAAACTCGTATCGAAATGCGGTTATCAAAGTGCCACTAGATGCTCTAATTCATTGCATATGCATTTAGGATCTAGTGGAGTGCTAACACCCTTGGAAATATTTATGAAAATATGCTAACACATGTGCACAAGGTGATACACTTGGTGGTTGGCACATTCGAGCAAGGGTGAAGGAGATAGAGATGATAGAGGGTCAGTCTCGCTGTTTTTCAACTGACCGGACGCTGGTCTCAGGGAGACCGGCGCGTCCGGTTAGGCGTGGCAGTGATGTCCTGGCGTCGGTCATGTGACCGGACGCTGGGCCTCTGACTGACCAGACGCTGGAAGGATGCGTCCGGTTAGAGCTGACGTGGCTGCACAGATGTCAGGGTAACTGACCGGACGCTGGATGCGTCCAGTCAAGGTCAACCGGACACGTCAGGTTTTGCCGTCTTTTGGAGCTTACTAGAAATGACCGGACTCTAGGTGTTCGGTGTCCGGTCACTTATGGTAGAGCGTCCGGTCATGTCATGACCATTGAGATCAGACGACTCCTGTTGAACACAGGATGACACGTGGCCGCCAACGGGCGACCGGACGTTGAGCCCTGCGTCCAGTCAGTAGGACCGGAGCGTCCGGTCACCCCAATCAGTGCCCAGTGAAGGGGTACAACGGCTCTATTTCGTGGGGACTTCTATTTAAGCCCCATGGCCGGCTCTAGCTCACTCTCTTGCACATTTTCATTGACATAGCAACCTTGTGAGCTTAGCCAAAGCACTCCCACTCATCTCCATCATTGATCCATCATCTTTGTGAGATTGGGAGAGAATCCAAGTGCATTGCTTGAGTGATTACATCTAGAGGCACTTGGTATTCGTGTTGCGCTGTGGATTTCGCTTGTTACTCTTGGTCGTTGCCACCACCTAGACGGCTTGGTGCAGCGGTGAAGGATCGGCACGAGTTGGTGATTGTTCGTGGCCGCCTTCGGTGATTGTGAGGGGAGTTGTACCTTCCCCGGCGGAGTGCCAAAAGGTAACTCTAGTGAATTGCTCGTGTCATTAAGTTACCTCACTTATGAGTAGGTTCTTGCGGTATCCAATTGTGTGGACGAGATTTGTGAAACACCTCTTAGCCGCCGAACCACCTAAGTGTTGGTCGACACAACGGGGACGTAGCATGTTGGCAAGCACGTGAACCTCGGGAGAAAATCGGTTGTCTCTTGTCATTTGCATTCTCCCGGTGATTGGCGTAATCTTCATCTTGTGATTGGTTCATTCCTCTACACGGCGGTATAATCACCCTACTCATTCATTTATATTCTTGCAAACTAGTTGTGACAAGCTCTTTAGTGTAGTTAGAATTGAGAGCTTGCTTTGTTGTTTTAAGTTCATGTAGTGGAGCTCTTTAGAGTAGCAAGTTTGAGAGCTCTTAGTGAGTAGAAACTTTGCAAGTTGTGTGCCTAGTAATCATTGCAACTAGAATTGTTGGATAGGTGGCTTGCAACCCTTATAGAGCTAGAGCAAGTTTGCATTTCGCTATTTGTCATACTAATCAAATTGCTCTAGTGGTTTTGTAGATTTTTAAATATGCTATTTACCCCCTTTAGCCATATTAGGACCTTTCAAGTGGTATCGGAGCCATGGTCACTGTTTGATTGAAGGTTTAACAACCTCGGTATCAAATTATGGCTCAAGTTGTGTTCAACCATGCGAGGGTTTGGTTGCAATGAAGGTAGCTGCTTCTCCTCCAAAATAGGACGCAATCTTTGAGAGAGCAAGGAGGGCTGCCTCTGCCATCTCTGCTGGATGGGAAAAAACATAAATTTGTTGCAGATTGCATAATAAGCTATTGTAAGTAATGGGATCAAATGAACTGGAAATGTCCATGGGATTGCTTCCAGTGTAACATTGGTCGTTAATTTTCCTACAGTGGGAAGAGACAACCATTTTTAGAAACAGTAACCTTATGTAGTTTGATTTAGAGAATTCATCATAACTATCATTGTTATTCGGTTGCGCTCCCAGTATATTTGGTTTGTAATATTTACATTTTGCACACTGTGCTATGCGTTAAATAAGTTTCAAAACGTGACAATAAAAAATTAGCTAGAAACCTCATCAAATAGAATAACCTGTAGGTTCACTACGATAGTATGGCCCTCACAAAGAAGATTTTGCTACTGTCAATGATAATCAGAGTCAGGAACAGCTCGGGAAAGATAATGGCCGGATGGCGCCATGTATATCTCAAACAAAATTACAAGATTTAGTCTTGGAGCAAAAAGGATGCTCCTTTCTTCAGAAATTACAAAAAACAACATCCTGTTATTATGGTTTCTTCTGAAAGCAAATGAAATGGATGTCACAGAGACACGGAGTATGCAAGGAAATAGCCTTGTTCATTAAGCAACCAGCGAGAGCAGTGAACTGTCAAGACATTGCGATTCTTATCACTTCCCGGCATCCCTTCCTATGGATATGACTAGACTACCTATGATTCCTATATTGAGCTTTCATACCTTGAATGATACCGCACCACTCAAATGTTGGCTGTTTACTTTCATTATTTGAATAACTCATGCTTAGTTTACTTATATGGTAGAAGTCGAGATGAGGATGGATTCCTCATCGCTCGCGCGTTATACAACATGCTTGTCCACTAAAGCAACATAAATGGGCTATGATCTAAAACTTGACTGAAGGATGATAATGAACATGAATGGTCGATGAGGAGTCGGACCATGGTGTCAGAAGATTTAGCTCCGACAATACCTATCAGTGTATTCGTGTATAGAGAATTAGATGGGTAGCACACAAGACACAGGGATTATACTGGTTCAAGCACGTGGTGCCCTACGTCCAGTTTGAGGTACCTATGTCTGTATTCATATGATTGGTTATGGCGGTTGCTGATTGTAGCTATGTGCTAAAATGTAAGGATTGAATCCCGATCAATGGGTCCCTACCCCTCCATATATAGTCTGGGGGTAGGGTTATAATCGGCTAGTTTGTTATATGGAAAGCATAACTTAATGATTCTATCCTATCGCCTAGATACGACAACACCAAATATCTTTGGAATGACTTGATCTCCAAGCTTTTAGATGCGCTTGACTTGCGTGGACCTCATTCCTCGTCGTCTTCAGACAAGTAGGAAGGCATGGATCGGTTTTACGAGCGATGAGGTACCCCAGGCTCATATATCCGACAATAGCCCCCGCAAGAGTTAATGATAAGCCAGTCGAATAGTTGTATCCCACAGGTGCTATGGTCTTCTTCAACCCTCGGGTACCTGCAGGTCTTGATTAGCATTCCTTGGGTGCCGAGTCTATTTAAGTGGTAGACATTGAACGCCCTCTAGTATCGAGCTAATTCACGAGCTTGGTTTTAACACAGAGGTCTTTCTCACTGGTACCAAGAGTCATTCAGGTGAGATCGTCGTGCAGGGACCCTAACTCCCAAGCTCCTGAAGGCGCATATACGCTTTGGCTCACCGGTCTTCGTGTGTCATTAAGTCCAATTGAAGACAAGGATGAAAGGGGCAGGGAATCTAAGCTGTCTCGTCTCCCGCACTCCTGTTGTTACTCCTGTGACTCGCTTGGTTGACCGTGCGGGTCATGAGCCTTAACTGTTGGCCTCCCCATTTCCATCTTCAGAGTAGCTATTTAAGCCAAAGTTAGGGGAGCCATTTGGACTCACTCCTCCCTTCATCCTCTGTTAGCATTAGACAGAGCAAGAAAGGCCCTTCAGTTGTAGTCTTCTGCTACTATGGCCCCCGACTGAAAGCTCTAGTTTGATTTTGGTGAATTGATGAAACCCTAAGTGTTAACCTAGTTTATCAAGTGATCATGAGATAGGTAGTACATTCCAAGTGGTGAAGCAAATGAAGATCATGACATGATGATGGTGTTGCCATGGTGATGATCAAGTGCATGGACTTGGAAAAGAAGAAAGAAAAACAAAAGGCTCAAGGCAAAGGTATAAATGGTAGGAGCCATTTTGTTTTGGTGATCAAGATACTTAGTGAGTGTGATCATATTTTGGTTCGATAGTCATACTATTAAGAGGGGTGAAACTCATATCGAAATGCGGTTATCAAAGTGCCACTAGATGCTCTAACTCTTTGCATATGCATTTAGGATATAGTGGAGTGCTAACACCCTTGAAAATATTTGTGAAAAGTATGCTAACACATGTGCACAAGGTGATACACTTGGTGGTTGGCACATTTTAGCAAGGGTAAGAAACTTCACCGGCACCCTATATAGAAAAAATAGGCTTTCACTGAGTGCACCGGACGCTAGTCTCAACTGGACCGGAGCGTCTGGTTAGTGGAAGTAGTGAAGACGCTGGCGTCGGTCTTCGATCGGACGCTAGGTCACTTCATGACCAGATGCTGGCGGGGTGCGTCCGTTCCTACTGACATGGCAGCGCACAAAGGAGACAGTGAGTGACTGGACGCTGGGTGAGTCTGGTCGGGCATGACCGAACGCGTCCGGTCGCGAGTGGAGCCTTACTGTTAATGACCGGACGCTGGGGTCCTGCGTTCGGTCATGATCAAACTGTCACGTCTGGTCGTAGCTGGAACCTTACTAGAAGTGATCGGACGCTGGGGTCCTACGTCCAGTCTTCATTGGACCGTTGAGATCGGGTGCTCAGTATTTGAAGAGAGGGATGATGTGGAGCCATCCGTTGATCGGACGCTGGTAGGGTGCGTCCGGTCGCTCTGACCAGACCATCTGGTCACCCTAAGTTGTGCCCAGTGAAGGGGTACAATGGCTCTATTTCGTGGGGCTTCTATTTAAGTCCCACGGCCGGCTCAAGCTCACTCTCTTGGCCATTTGCATTGACATAGCAACCTTGTGAGCTTAGCCAAAGCCCTCCCACTCATCTCCATCATAGATTCAACATCTTTGTGAGACTAGGAGTGAATCCAAGTGCATTGCTTGAGTGTTTGCATCTAGAGGCACTTGGTGTTCGTGTTTTGCTGCGGGATTCGCTTGTTACTCTTAGTGGTTGCCGCCACCTAGACGGCTTGGAGCAGTGAGGATCATTGAGCGGAGGTTGGTGATTGTCTCCAGCTCCGATCATGGTGATTGTGAGGGGTTCTTGACCTTTTCCCGATGGAGAGCCAAAAGGTACTCTAGTAAATTGCTCGTGGCTTATGTGATCCTCATCTTGTGTTGGTTGTGCGGCACCCTATTGAGGGTTTGGCGTGTGATGCCAATTAGCGCGTGAACCTCCAAGTGAGTGAATCGCCACAATGAGGACTAGCTTGCCGGCAAGCAAGTGAACCTCGGTAAAAAATCATTGTGTCATCATTTGATTCCGAGGTGATTGGTCTTCATTAGTATTCATTCTTGTGATTGATTGGTTCACTTCTCGACTCAGCGGTATAACCATCTTGCTCACTCTCTTTACATTACTGCAAACTAGTTATCAAGCTCTTTAGTGTAGCTAGTTGTGAGAGCTTGTTAGTTTGGTTAGTGTGACTCTTTAGTTATCCTTTGAGAGCACACTAACTTAGTATAGTGACATAGCCATTGTGTGGTTAGAAACTATAGAAACTAGAATTATGGTAGGTGGCTTGCATTTTTAGTAGGCTAGTGCAACACTTGCTTCGCCTCATAATTGTCTAACCGGTTTACTAAGTGTTGTTGTAGAAATTTTTAATAGGCTATTCACCCCCCTCTAGCCATTAGGACCTTTTAAGTGGTATCAGAGCCGAGGTCACCGTGATTTGAGGCTTAACAACCTTCGGTGTAAAAATGTCTCAAATCAACAACACAAAGAAGCCACCCCAATTTGATGGCTCCAACTATCCTTATTGGAAGGCTAAGATGACAACATATATCAAGTCCATCAATAGGAAGGTTTGGAAGGTGGTGGAGACCAAAATTGAGATTGATGATGAAGAGGCTCCCATCACCGCCGAAGAGATGCTACTTCAAAATAATGACATTGCTCTTAGTGCCATCCATGATGCTTTGGATGAGAGAACATTTGAGCAAATCAATAACATTGAGAGAGCTCATGAGGCATGGAAGAAATTGGAAGAATAATTTGAGGGTACTCAAGCCATGAAGGGTGCAAAGGCATACATTCTCAAAGAGAAGTTTGCAAGCTTCAAGATGAAGAAGGATAAGAGTGTGCCGGAGATGTTTCATAGGCTTCAAATGCTTGTCAATGATCTCAAAGCACTTGGAGAAGAGGTGAAGGACAAGGACTTCTCCCACAAGTTCTTGAGATGCTTACCTTCAAGATTTGGCACATTGGTCACTATTCTAGTGAGGAGTGGTTTGGACACCATGACACCAAACCAAGTGTTGGAAGATATAATGACCGATGATACATATAGTGATGATGATGAGAAGGAAGAAAAGGAGAAGAAAGATGAGAAGAAGAAGAGTGTGGCATTCAAGGGCACATCATCCAAGGGCAAGGCAAAGCAAGACATATCAAGTGAAGATGATGGTTCATGGGATGATGATGATGAGAAGATGGCTCTCTTTGTCAAGAGATTTGGCAAATTCATGGTGAAGAAGGGCTACCATGCTAGAAGAAAGAAATCTTCATCCAAGAACAAGGAAGAGTCAAGAAGGTGCTTCAATTGTGGAAGCAAAGATCATCTTATTGCTCAATGTCCATACAATAGTGACAAAGATGATAACAAAAAGAACAAGAAGAGGGAGAAGAAGGAAAAGAAAGTGAAGAAGGACAAGATGACCTTCAAGAAGAAGAAGGGTGGTTCATATGTGGTCACTTGGGATAGTGATGCTTCCTCAAGTGATGATGATGATAGTGATGATGACAAGACCACCAATAAGAAGGCACTTGTAAGCATTGCTATCAATGAGAAGCCTTCTCTCTTCGACACTCCATCATGCTTCAAGGCTAAGGCCACTAAGGTATAAATTTGTGATGATGAAAGTGATGAGGAACATGATAATGAAAATGAAAATGAAAGTGATAGTGATGATGATGAACCTACTATGGATGAACTATTTGACATGCTAGAAGATGCTAAAGAACACTTTGACATTAAGAGAAGGGAATATAAAAGCTTGCGTAAGGAACTAAAAGCCCTTAAGCAAGCCTTTGATGAGCTCAATGCATCTCATGAGAGGCTAGAGGAAGCCCATGAGAAGCTTGGCAAGGCTCACAATGAGCTTGAAAAAGCTCATTCCTCTTTGCTTAATGAGCAAAATAAAAAGAAGCATGTTGAGACTTGTGATGTAGGCTTAACTTGTAATATAATTGATGAATCATTATCTATGCCTACCATTGTTGCTCCCACTAACCCTTTTTGTAGTACTTCTACTTCCACCTCATCTAGTAGTGATGGTTTCACTTGTGATGCCACACTAATGGTTGAGAATAAGAACCTCAAGAAGGAGGTTAATAAGCTCACTCACACCTTGGTGAGGACCGCTTGCTTATGTGCTTGGGTAGCCAAAGAGCTTCTCTCTACAAAGAGGGATTGGGCTATACCCCCAAGAAAGGAAAGGCGGCCTTTGCTCCTCACAAGACTAGTTTTATGAATAACAATGGTCGGTTTTGCACTAGTTGCAAGAAAGTTGGTCATATAGAGCAAAAGTGCATGAACAAGAAGTCACAAGCTAATGTATCCTCCATTAAGCTTGATTCTTTCTATATGCTTACCAAGGGTGCAAATGGTGTAAAGGCTAAGTTCATTGGTAAACCATGGATGGGCTCAAAGAAGAAAGTTATTTGGGTGCCAAAGAGCTTGGTCACTAACCTTCAAGGACCAAAGCAAGTTTGGGTACCTAAAACGAATTGATCTTCTTTTGTAGGTCAATTACAAAGCCAGAGGAATGCATTGGGTTCTTGATAGTGGGTGCACTCAACACATGATCGGTGATGCAAGAATGTTCAACTCAATCAATACCAATGGCAATGATGGTTATGATAGTATCACATTTGGTGACAATGGCAAAGGCAAGGTCAAAGGGCTTGGTAAGATTGCAATATCCAATGACATGAGCATTTTCAATGTGTTGCTAGTAGAGAGCTTGAACTTTAATTTGCTATCCGTGACTCAATTGTGTGATCTTGGATTCAAATGCATATTTGGGGTAGATGATGTAGAGATCATAAGTGTAGATGGCTCTAACTTGATCTTCAAATACTTTACATATGAGAATCTATACTTGGTTGATTTCAATGTTAGTGAAGCTAAACTATCTACATGGTTGTTCACTAAGTCTAGCATGGGTTGGTTATGGCATAGAAGGCTTGGTCATATTGGAATAAAACAATTGAATAGATTGGTTAAGCATAACTTGGTTAGAGGCTTGAAAGATGTTGTGTTTGAAAAGGATAAGCTTTGTAGCTCTTGTCAAGCTAGAAAACAACATCGCAAGAAAAGCATGATGAGCACTAGTAAAGCATTTGAGTTATTGCATATGGATTTATTTGGACCAACTCAATACACTAGCATTGGTGGTAACAAATATGACTTTGTGATAGTGGATGATTATACTAGATACACTTGTGTATTCTTTCTAGTGGACAAAAGTAATGTGTTTGCAACATAAAAATCATTTGTCAAAGGCATTCACAATGAGTTTGAAACAACCATCAAGAGAGTTAGAAGTGACACAATGAGTTTGAAACAACCATCAAGAGAGTTAGAAGTGACAATGGTAGTAAGTTCAAGAACACTAGAATTGATGAGTTGTGTGATGAATTTGGAATTAGACATCAATTCTCGGACAAGTACACTCCACAATCAAATGGCCTTATTGAGATGAAGAATAGAACACTCATTGATATGGCAAGGTCTATGCTTAGTGAGTATAATGTGAGTCAATCTTTTTGGGCCGAAGCTATCAACATGGCTTGCTATTGTAGCAACCGCCTCTATTGTCACCCATTGAAAGAGAAGACACCATATGAGCTCTTGAATGGTAGAAAGCCCAACATTGCATATTTTTGGGTCTTTGGTTGCAAATGCTATATCTTGAAGAAAGACACTAGATTGGGCAAGTTTGACAAGAAATGTGATGAAGGATTCCTACTTGGATACTCCACTACTAGCAAAGCATATAGAGTTTGGAATTTGGATAGTGGTACTCTTGAGGAAGTTTATGATATTGAATTTGATGAAACCAAGGGTTCACAAGAAGAGAATGAAAACTTGGAAGATGTTAGAGGCTTTCAACTTTTAAATGCCATGAAGAACATGGATGTTGGTGAATTAAAGCCTAGGCAAGTGAATGATGATGAAGATGATCAAGTGCAAGTGCTCTCTAACTCAAATGTGTAAGATGATACAAATCTAGCTAGTACAAGTGGCTCTCATGATAATGAACAATATCAAGTGGCCAGTACATCATCTCAACCCAATGATCAAGCAAGTGCAAGCAATCAAGTTCCAATCCTCCAACCAACAAATATTACAAGGGATCATCCATTGGACGCTATCATTGTTGATATTTCTAGAGGTATACAAACAAGATCAAGATTGGCTTCATTTTATGAGCATTTCTTATTTGTGTCATCCATTGAACCAAAGAATATAGATGAAGCATTGAAGGATGTTGATTGGGTAAATGCTATGCATGAAGAATTGAATTACTTCACAAGAAATCAAGTATGGGAATTAGTGGAGAGACCAAAGGGACACAATGTGATTGGAACCAAATGGGTCTTTAGAAACAAGCAAGATCAAGATGGGATAGTAGTAAGGAGCAAAGCAAGATTAGTAGCACAAGGCTATAAACAAGTTGAAGGTCTTGACTTTGGAGAAACATATGCCCCGGTTGCTAGATTGAAAGCAATTAGAATCTTGCTAGACTATGCTTGTGCCCACAACATCAAGCTCTATCAAATGGATGTCAAGTGTGCATTTTTCAATGGTTATATCAATGAAGAAGTATATGTTGAGCAACCTCCCGGTTTTGAAGATGACAAGAAGCCCGACCGTGTGTACAAGTTGAAGAAGGCATTATATGGCTTGAAGCAAGCACCTAGAGCATGCTATGAGAGATTGAGGGACTTCCTACTCTCTAAAGGGTTCATGATGGGGAAGGTTGACACCACTCTTTTCATCAAGAAAATTTGAAAAGATTTATTTGTGTTGCAAATCTATGTAGATGACATCATATTTGAATCAATAAATTAAGACTTTTGTGAAGAATTTGGAAAGATGATAGCTAATGAGTTTGAGATGTCCATGATTGGAGAGTTAAGTTATTTCCTTGGTCTTCAAATCAAGCAATTGAAGAATGGTACATTCGTGAGTCAAGGCAAGTATATCAAGGACATGATCAAGAAGTTTGGCATGAGTGATAGCAAAGCCATTAGTACACCAATGGGAACAAATGACAACTTGGATAGTGATGCAAGTGGCAATATGGTGGATCAACAGTTGTATCGGTCTATGATTGGAAGCCTACTCTATGTGACCGTATCAAGGCCGGATGTCATGTTTAGTGTATGCATGTGTGCAAGATTTCAAGCCTCACCAAGAGAAAGTCATTTGAAGGCTATAAAGAGAATATTGAGGTACTTGAAGCATACCCAAAATATTGGTTTGTGGTATCCCAAAGGAGCAAAGTTTAAGCTAGTTGGTTACTCCGACTCAGATTATGCAGGATGCAAGGTTGAAAGGAAGAGCACCTCAGGCACATGTCAATTGTTGGGAAGATCACTTGTTTCATGATCATCAAAGAAGCAAAATAGTGTTGCATTATCAACCGCCGAAGCCGAATACATATCCGCTGGTAGTTGTGCACAAATACTTTGGATGAAGGCCACTTTGAGTGACTTTGGAATCAAGTTTAAGAAAGTGCCATTGCTATGCGACAATGAGAATGCAATCAAGTTGACCAATAATCCGGTTCAACATGCAAGAACAAAGCATATTGATGTCCGCCACCATTTTATAAGAGATCACCAATAAAAAGGGGACATTTGCATTGAGAGTGTAGGCACCGAAGATCAACTTGCCGATATATTCACCAAGCCATTGGATGAGAAAAGGTTTTGCAAGCTAAGGAATGAGTTGAACATAGTGGATTTCTTAAATATGTGTTGATGCACCTCCCCACTCATATGACATGCCTCTCCTTCGAGCAATACAAGGTAAAAGTTGATTGGCATGGCATATATCCTTACTAAGGACATGTTTAGTGCATCTAGACATCTTTCACATTTAATAGGCTCATTCATGAAAATCAAATGAATTTGATGATTGTATGATACCACTATTGCTTCTATGCTTAATTTGGTCTAGTGATAGCATATGACATGTTTGTGGGCTTGTAAACCTAGCGTTTTATCTAGAAAATGAAACTCTAAGTGTTTAACTCAACATGGTACAAGATAACCCTTATTTGGAGGTGTGAAGAAGCTTGTCCTTGGATCAAACCGAGTTAAATATCTTTGGCAAGTATTCTAGATTGGACCAAATTTGGAAAAATGATCCTCACCCCATTGATTGACATTGATAATCTCAACCTATCTACATTTTGAACCTTTGTGGTCATTGATGACAAAGGGGGAGAAAAACAAAGATATTAGTGATATTAGTACATGGGGAGAAAAACAAAGATATTAGTGTACTAAGATGGTGAAAAGACAACAAAGAGGGAAAGAAATAAAGATATAAGTGATAGGGGGAGAATTTGACATAGGGGGAGATATATGATAAAGGAAGGGGATCAATTAAAATTTTGAGCACACAAGTAGGGGGAGCAAGCTTATGAACTTGTATGGTGCATTTAAATGTGCATTTTATATGTTTGCTTGCATGGCACAAGTTTTAAATTTCAATGTCCATGCTTGTGTGGTGTATGCTAGTTGTAAGTTTGAATGATGAAATGAAAAACTAGCATGCATAGGTTAAGTAACTAGACTCATGCTCATATTATGAAACTAGACCCTTGCTTCTAATGTTGATCTCACGGGGTATTCTAGTTTTATGTATGACTAGTTACTAATGGTGCTAAGGATGGTATATTGGTGGACTTCGATTGGTATCACGCTTCAAAGGTCCATCTTTTATACCTTAGCATCATTTGATAGATATTGTCCCCTATATTTCCTATCTAAGCATATGTGCAAGCTACAATCTAAACTCTTAGCACATATGTAGGGGGGAGCAATTGCTACCATACGGGGTTCATGAAACTTGTCCATATCCTTTTACACATGGTAAATATACTTGGGCAAGCAACATGGATTCAATTGAATTTCAATTCATATCTTTGTATAAGGGTTGTCATCAATTACCAAAAAGGGGAAGATTAAAAGCTCTAGTTTGATTTTAGCGAATTGATGAAACCCTAAGTGTTAACCTAGTTTATCAAGTGATCATGAGATAGGTAGTACATTCCAAGTGGTGAAGCAAATGAAGATCATGACATGTTGATGGTGTTGCCACGGTGATGATCAAGTGCTTGGACTTGGAAAAGAAGAAAGAAAAACAAAAGGCTCAAGGCAAAGGTATAAATGGTAGGAGCCATTTTGTTTCAGTGATCAAGACACTTGGTGAGTGTGATCACATTTAGGTTCGATAGCCATACTATTAAGAGGGGTGAAACTCGTATCGAAATGCGGTTATCAAAGTGCCACTAGATGCTCTAACTTTTTGCATATGCATTTAGGATCGAGTGGAGTGCTAACACCCTTGAAAACATTTGTGAAAAATATGCTAACACATGTGCACAAGGTGATACACTTGGTGGTTGGCACATTTGAGCAAGGGTAAGAAACTTCACCGGTAGAGTGTCCGCCCATAGAGTGCGGACAGTCCGACGGTACCACCGGCGCCCTGTACAGAAAACATAGGGTTTCACTAAGTGCACTGGACGCTGGTCTCAACTAGACCAGAGCGTCCGGTCAGTGGAAGCAGTGAAGAGCTAGCATCGGTCTTCGACCTAATGCTGGGTCACTTCATGACCGGATGCTGGCGGGGTGCGTTCGATCCTACTAACATGGCAGCGCACAGAGGAGACAGTGAGTGACCGAACGCTGGGTGAGTCCGGTCGGGTATGACCGAACGCGTCCTGTCGCGAGTGGAGGCTTATTGGAAATGACTGGACGCTGGGGTCCTCCGTCTAGTCATGATCAAACTAATGCGTCCGGTCATAGCTGGTACCTTACAGGAAGTGACTAGACGCTGGGGTCCTGCGTTCAGTCGTGGCACTATGCTACGTCCGGTCTTTACTTGACCGTTGAGATAGGGTGCTTAGTATTTGAAGAGAGGGATGACATGGCAGCCATCCATTGACTGGACGCTGGTAGGGTGCGTCCGGTCACTCTGATTGGAGCGTCTGGTCACCCTGAGTTGTGCCTAGTGAAGGGGTACAACGGTTCTATTTCGTGGGGGCTTCTATTTAAGCCCCATGGCTGGCTCAAGCTCACTCTCTTGGCCATTTGCATTGACATAGCAACCTTGTGAGCTTAGCCAAAGCCCTCCCACTCATGTCCATCATAGATTCAACATCTTTGTGAGATTGGGAGTGAATCCAAGTGCATTGCTTGAGTGTTTGCATCTCGTTGTGGGATTCGCTTGTTACTCTTGGTGGTTGCCACCACCTAGATGGCTTGGAGTAGTGAGGATCATCGAGCGGAGGTTGGTGATTGTCTCCGGCTCCGATCATGGTGATTGTGAGGGGTTCTTGACCTTTCCCCAGCGGAGAGCCAAAAGGTACTCTAGTAAATTGCTCATGGCTTGTGTGATCCTCATCTTGTGTTGGTTGTGCGGCACCCTATTGAGGGTTTGGCGTGTGATGCCAATTAGTGCGTGAACCTCCAAGTGAGTGAATCGCCACAACGAGGACTAGCTTGCCGGCAAGCAAGTGAACCTCGATAAAAAATCATTGTGTCATCATTTGATTCTGAGGTGATTGGTCTTCATTGGTATTCATTCTTGTGATTGATTGGTTCACTTCTCGACTCGGCGGTATAACCATCTTGCTCACTCTCTTTACATTACCGCAAACTAGTTATCAAGCTCTTTAGTGTAGCTAGTTGTAAGAGCTTGTTAGTTTGGTTAGTGTGACTCTTTAGTTAGCCTTTGAGAGCATACTAACTTAGTATAGTGACATAGCCATTGTGTGGTTAGAAACTATAGAAACTAGAATTGTGGTAGGTGGCTTGCATGTTTAGTAGGCTAGCGCAGCACTTGCTTCGCCTCATAATTGTTTAACTGGTTTGCTAAGTGTTGTTGTAGAAATTTTTAATAGGCTATTCACCCCCCTCTAGCTATTAGGACCTTTCACCGACGCGTCCTAGCGACTTCGATGTTGCTCAGTGAAGGACTTCAAGGTGGAGCTTCCTACACTCCTGAGCATGGCTATGTCCGTTCATCCTAGGTGTTAGAGGAAGTTTCGCAAAGATAGTTTATGAATGCTGCCATGGGTGTCCCGGCTACTGATGGTAGGTGGTGGTCATGGCTTCTAGGATGAAACCATGGTGGGTGTAGTTAGGATGCAATGTAGCACGGTGGTTGCCTCTAACAAGTGGAGTAATCTATGGTGTTCTATGGTAGGAAACTGTCATGACACCACTCATCTTACCCTATGCCATCCTGTGCGTCGATTCAATGACTTGCATCATCGACAGATGTTGGTTGTTCCACTCTTCTGTTGAAGGAGATGTCTCCTTGTGGCTCACCCTCTCCCTCTATTCCCTAGGGGTGTTGGAGGATGTTTGAAGAGGATGCAGTCTATCAGGTTTCTTCAGCTAGTTTCTCTTGCACAAGCACATGGAACCTCCTTCATAAGGATGAGCGGCAATCGGGTATAGGTGAACCCCGTTATCGATAGATCTTTGTTATTGTACACCCATCAAAGAAATGTAACAAAGTTAATAAATAAAGAGTTTCTTCTATGATTTTTGTTTGTGTTACCTTAAGTTTCAACTCGGTTCGAGTCTCTTTTCTTGCTGAATCGATCATTTTGCATTTTCTGAGTACCATGACCTAATGGATCTTATTGTAGCGATGTGTAGTCTGATACTTGTTCAATCTCAAGGAGTGTATCGTAAACTCAATAATCTCGATTGAAGGAATTAGGCCATAGAGACCTTGTGGCTTCGAAGCAAAATTAATTAGGTGGCCTTAGCATAGGTCTCACCAGGGCGAATCACAAATGCGTGAGCAGCGAAGGCATTTTTGCATGTCACATTCGAGTTATAATCGGGTAGAATGAGTGACGTCCATGCTCTAGCATAGAACATGACTTGGTAGACCCATCATGGGGCAGGTCATTGAACTCTTTTTCCATATTCGGGAGCTCGTACTTTAGCCGAACAAAATCCACCATTTTTCATTTTCCCCGCAAGCCATGTGTCCTATGAGAATATGTACTTTGAGCTCATTCAGATAATTTAGGAGATTTATATGACATTTTAGTGTCAGAGGTTTTAGGGCCATACGTGTGGCCCTCCTTAACTCTCCCCACTCTATGTTGGTTTGGTCGGCTTATTGGTCCAAGTATTGGATCTACCGATCATACCAATTGAATAATGGGCTAGGTCAGGCTTGCAGCCCAAGTGTTGGACTACCCGGTTTTCACCAGCAAGTTTTTGGGCAAGTGGGCTTGAGTCCACCAAGGGTTCAATCTCCCTAATTTCTTAATAAGCAATCGAGGTTGAAGATGGTTCAACTTTTCTATGCCACCACTAGTAGCAATCATTCTCACTCCTTTCTCACTTTGATCTAGCAGATGCCACCATTTTCTGATCTTTCCTCTTACTCCCATAGTAATGGCACCAAAGAAAATCCTACCAAAGAAAACCAAGACGATTAGTTCACTAACAGAATAAGGTCATAGCGATAAGAGCGGCAAGGGCGTTAAGGGTTCCACCTCTAGTTCCCCATGGGAGGTGTCACCGCCACCATGGCGGACATAGATGCTATTTCCAAGAAGGTTTTCTAGCACCAGAGGCGCTCTCAGGGTATCATTGTGCCCTGGGCCAAGAGGTTGCCGCTCAAAACACCAGCGATTGATGGTCACTAAATGCCTATTTTGACCATCAACATTGCACCAAAAATAGGAGTAAACAACAACATAAGTAGTGATTTATATTTATAATTGATCTAGTTCCACTTGTACTTGGGGAACTTTGCTCATGCAGGAAAACTATACAAAAATGTCAAATATCAAGCACTAGAAGGCAAGTGGACCTGGCAGGAGGATCTGGGCCCACTGGGTGGGGTCGCCTGACCCCACCTGGTGTTGCTCGGTGCCCCATGGTCCCCTACCACATCACTGATCCACCCCTAAGTGCACGGAACACACTCCCAAGCCTTCTCCACCATTGATTCCAAGTCAGTTCAAGATGAAGGGCTGAAAAGGGGCTTCACATGGATTATTGATTCACCATGCTTATGTCGGTGCTCAAATGGACAAAGTGGCATCATATCCACACTCTACAACATCCCAAGGGCCACCCCACCAAAGGAGGAGGGCCTACTCCATAGTGGGCCATCGGCCGATGTCAAGGGGCATCGTTCGACACCCCACTTTCACTCCACCGCCTCTCCTTCGGACACATGCAAGAAAACACACTTTGGAGCAACATGGTGCGTCAGTTTAAGGCGGTTTCAAGGTCGGTTTGATCCAAGGGTGTAGAGGTGCTCTTCCATGGATCGCTGACGTGGTGATGGAGTAGCACGTACACCACCTCAATCTATAAATAGGACCCTCATGCCTCACTTGTAACATACACCAACACAAGAGATGTAGCTCTCCCTCTACTCTCTCAAGATGTAGCTCAACTACTAGTAGTGTTAGTCTTGGTGGGAGCTCTAGAGCACTCTTCAAGAGTCTTGTATAGCTTTGTTTCTCTCTTGTAAATACTTTATTTATTTCATTATGTTACTTTCTATGCAAGTACTATTTCTAGTCGATCTTTTACTTTATGTACTAGTCTTGTTCTCTAGTTATACTTTGGTTATGCTTATACTCCTGTGATAAGTAGGCTCTCAATAGCATGGGTTGTTCATCACTAGTTGATGCTCTAGTCTTAATGTGAGGCTAGAGTAGTATCAAATAGTGTAAGCGTGGTGCTTATACTATCGGGTACCTTGCAACTTGGCTAGGTCTCCGGATAGATTGGGGCAGTTGGCAGGTGGTGACAGCCCTGTCCATCCTTTGTATTCCCCCATGATAGGTCTAGTTGTTAAATCATAGGGTAGAGGTGTTTTGTGCCCAATCAACCCTCTGAGTGAGTTTGGGGTGGGTACGTCCGAAGTGTTATTGCATCCCACCTTGCATTATCTAGGATTATCTATATAGCCACAGTCACTAGCTAGAGTTGTGCTTGAATAGAAGTAGCTTAGGATTCTTGTGTTCCTTTTTCGTATTGTCCTCCTACTTAGTTATGTTTCTTCTTTACTTCTTCAAGATTGGATCTTAGTGTGACACCCCACTCTATTGTATATCACTTACCCCCACTTTAGTCTAGTCGGTATACTAGTTAGTAGATACATGATGGTTAACTATCACCATCTTTAACCATTGCTTCCCTGTGGATAAATAGGATACCCTAGAATACTCCTAGGTGAAATGCTATAACGATATTCTGTGCGCTTGTAGAATTATCTACTTGAGCATAAGAAATATCAACACCGGCGAGATTGTAGTTTTCATCGACTTCTTCCGTCATGGATTCAATATCCCGATGCATTGGTTCGTCCGTGATCTCCTGCGCTACTACGATGCACATGTGCATCATGTTACTTCAAAAGGGATCATGCTTTGGGCATCATTTATTTCTTTCTGCGAAGGGTATGCGGGGATTCAGCCACATTGGGGGCTCTTCTGCTGCTATTTTGAGGTTCTCCCCCAATCAGGCGGAAGATCGCTGGCAGCCTCTAGATTATGGTGGCCAAGTCTCCCTTTTTCCACATCAATCTTCCTTCCAACGTAGTCAACTGTAACACCCTAAAATTTGCAAGATTTTAAAATAGAAGAAAATGATTTAATTATGCATTTTGTGAGCATTTAAATTTAGAAAAATGATAACTTTGTTAAAAATAAAATCAAATATAAGGTTTACATACATGTATGTGCATACATGCTGCTGCATATTTTATTTGTGATGCTTTGGTTTGATCAAAATTGGAAAAATGATTTAAATTTGGATTTAAATTGGATTTGAAATTGTGTTGAGAAAATTAGAAAAGGAATTTTATTTTCTCTCTTCTCTCTCTCTTGGATCCGGCCCAGCTCAGCCAGGTTCTCCCCACATGGCCCAGTCGCCCGCGCGGCCCAGTTTCCTCCCGCTTCCCCACTGCAACCCAAGTCTCCGCAGGCGGCCCATTCCCTCCGCAGTAGGCCGGCCCAATAGCATCACCCACGCTGCGTTGTTCTCTTCCCGCGCGAATCACTGACCAACTGGCCCCACGCGTCAGTGACGCACTGTTCTTCTTCCTCGCGCGTGACCGAGCCGGATTCTCCGCCGCAGCCAACTCCGACTCCGCCGGTGCCATGCCTCACTTTGCCGTGCCACCCAACACTCCTCGGCCTTAAATAGTAGCTGACCCGCCGCCTCTCTATTCCGTCTTAGAACTAGTAGCAGCCCTCGCCGAATCACCGAGCCACTAATCTTGTTTTAGCCCTAAAATCTTTGTTTTAACTTTGATTTGATCAGTTCAAGTTGCGTTAGGTTCATAATGCGTAATCTACATGTTCATACTACTGTTATGTATGTTTTCAACTTTAAATTTGAGGTTAAATTTAATTTATTATTTTAATAAAGGAAATCTTGTTTAATTCATAATGCGTGATCTTATTTTAATAAATTTGAGGTTCATAATGCGTGATCTTCGCGTCTGTGTGTTCGTAGCAAGATGTAGATTTGTTTTACAAACTTTTCATCTTCATTTTATACTGATTGGTGTACTATTCTAATCTATAGCCTTTATTTGCTATGCATGATTGCTTCTGGATGCTTGTATGTTGCTATGATTATTGAGTATAGACGGTGAGCAATTTGTGGGTAATCAAGAGTACTACTTTGATGAGCAGGACCAGTAGGAACACTTTGTTCAAGGCAAGTATAGCATGGCATCAACCTTGTTTCCTATCAACTTTAATACATTTAATTCATATTGCATGTGTCACCTTGATAGGGATTCCCTAGAATTGAACTTATACCTTGTCTCCTATGGGATATGCATTGGGTAGCTTTGCTAGTGCTCAACTAAACCATGATCTTGTAAGTTGACTAATGGTATATGCAATAAACATTAAAACATAACTTTTTAGCAACTTGGAAACAGGGGGCTGGAGTGTTTAGCTACTTTCTAAATGCTTGAGATTCCTCTCCCTAAGGATTTATCTGTAAGCGAACATCCAGGACTTATAGTACAGCTGTGAGGGCTATATGGCTCTGGCTTTAGCTCAGTATGAGGACCTGTTCTAGCTTGTTAGAGGTTACCTTTATGGCATAAGAATGGCTTACCGAATTGGGTATAGGACAACCTGTACTCTTATGTGTATAGCCATGATGGAATTGTGCCATTCGAGAGGGGGGTTTCTATATCTATTTGAGGAGTGAATCTAATGGCCCTAACTTGTTAGATGAACCTTTGAAAGGCTTCATAGTGAACCCTGCCTGCTCACCTTGGAAGTGTTTTGATTATTATAAACCCGGGCATATGGTTATCACGACTCACAGTGAAAGTGTACAACCTCTGCAGAGTGTAAAACTAGTACATCAGTCGTGCTCACGGTCACGAGCGGCCTTGGACCCTTATGGAATAGATGATCACTAATAATTATCCATTTATGTTATTCATTATTCATGTTTACAGTGACCATGTGTTTTAATTGGGATTATGACAACTTGTTGCTACTCTTATGCTAAAATTGTGACAACTAAAAGCTAAATGCTGTTAAACCTGTGTCAAGCCTTTGAGCCTCATAAACCCCATGTTACACTTGTTGAGTACGAGATGTACTTACGCTTGTTTATTTTCATTATTTGGATAAAAATCCCGGATGGGTAACAGATGGCTATGGTAATGATGACTTTCCTGAGGATTACTAGACTTGTGGTCAACCAGTTGATGTCCCTGTGCTATGGAGCTTCCGTGAGAGAGTTATCTTTATACTTCTGCTATATTTATGTGAAGACTATGTCTTAGTATTCGTGATGTAATAAACATTTGTGATGATACTATCTATAATTTGTCGGCTTATGTGTGTGACTGATCTCTGGGCGCACATAAGATTATGATTCCCTTTTTGTCCTTAAAATCGGGTGTTGATGACATGTGGTAATACCAATGACGGGTGGCCCTTACCTAGGAGGCTTGTCTGGTGGCCTTCTTCTAGATGTGGATTCATCCTTTGCAGCAGCGTGATAGCCCCATGTATAAATTTGCCAATGCATCCATTCCCTCTGGCAAGGACCTTGAGATGATGATCCTCGAGGATGCTATTATCGTCATGAATCAGGTTCTGGGCCCAAAATCCATCATCAAGGGTAAAGATCGGTTGATCGAACCCTGTTACGTAGGGAAGGGTCCTGCAAAAAGCATGTTAAGCTGCTGAACTTAACATGTCAAGGCCTAGTCTATTCGTCTTGCTTGCTGATCTTTATATCATGCTCTTCTTTGGCTAGGTCCGTGTCGACTATTGGTCCAAGGCTCCCTACAACAAGGTGAAGGTGGCTAATGCCAGAGGTGCCTGTGCGGCGGCCGGTGGAGGCACGGGTGAGGCAGACCTGTGGAGTATGAAGGACTCAAAAGAAGATTAGAAATAGTTTCCACTATGATGTGTATAGATGTAATTGTTAATGTAATGATGTTTAACGTTATGTAATAAAGCATTGTTTCTGATATTTTTCATATTTGTCGCTACATCTGTCATATTGATGTCCTAGGCACACAAATAGATATTGTTTGGTTTTCTTTGGAAAACCGGTGCAACAGAATGATATCAAAGCTATGTTGATCAACGGACGATCAGCCTAGTTATCAGAGAAGATTGGGAATAGTTGCTATGGTGATCGCTACTACACGGAGATTATGGATCTCATCCATTATAATCACAATGATATTGAATGGACCATGATGTCTTAGAGGGGGGGGGGGGGGGCGAATTACGCAACTTAAAACTCTATTTCTAAACTCTGGCCTCTAATTTCCAACCTTAGCAAAACCTATGCAAAAAGAGTAAACTATCTGAATGTGCAACTATGTTTTTGCTTGGTGTGTTGCTATCTCTACAACAAAAGAGTTATGCAACCTAGGTTCCAAATTATCAGCTTGCCTATCAACTAAGCTAGGAAAGATAAAGCACACAACCAAGGTAACAATGTAAATGTGAAAGCTTAAGTGAGGTAGAGATACAAACTCCCATCGATGACTATAGTATTTTTACCTAGGTATCTAGAAGCGCAAGGTTCTCCCTAGTCCTTGTTGGATCCGCTTGCAAGGAAGCCCTCACAAAGGGCCAAGCTCCTGGTACGGTAACTCTGTGGATAGCCTCGGGCCTTCCCCACGCGCAAGTGGGTCTTCGGTGTGCCTTCCGGGAAGCCTCTCCGAGATGCTCTCTGCCATCTCCACTATCAAGCTTCCGACCAAAATGTTGTGGGCCTTGTTTCCTCAGATACATGTTGGTGGCCACACGACAAATGCGGTTGATATGGTCTCGCAAAACTACAAGCCCCGCCGAGTACAAACACGGTTTGTGCAAGCACCTTCTTCTTCTAAGGTATATGCAAACCTCGCTAACAACTAAGCCTAAGCCTAGAGCAAGCGCATAAGCAAGGTCTAACTAACCTAAGCACTTCGCAAAGCACATACTCTAATCACCAACTAATTCTTTAAGCACTTATGTCGGAAAGAGCATTAGAATGGAGTAGCACCTCCCTTGGTATGATTCTCAGCTCCTACACACTCCAAATGGCTGGTTTGGGGTTATATTTATAGCCCCCATGGATGAGCTAGCTGTTGGAAGCTTGGCACCCTTTCCTGTGTACCGTTGGACCGAGTGGAGGAGCTACATGACCATTCAAACGTCAGGGTCCGACACTTTTTGGAACTAGCCGTTGAAGTTACTGTTGCTGACCGTTGCTGCCTGTTCTATCGCTGACAGCTAGGCCCATCATCGGACAGTCCAATGCTGCCCCCTCGACTAGGTCCAACCCCCAAAGCCCCTCTCAGGAGCCCTCTGGAACCTGTCGGACTACGCCTCTATTGGTCTGACACTTCCACTGTTTGTAGTGTCCAACGCTTGTGCTGCTCCTCCTCCTTTGATGAACAGTGCATGCGTATAGTCCAACGCCCCTGTTCTTGTTGGTCTAACGCCCTCCTGACGCTGCTGCTATTTAGGGTTTACACCCGTTGGACTTTCCATGTATTGGTCCAACGTTCTTAAGGTCCGACACTCTACAGAGCCCTTCTTCACTTTGTTTCTTCGCGATCCTTGCCTCTGGCTTGGTTCCATCTTCATGCCTGGGACTTGTGCATGTCTTGTAGGTCTTCTACTCAGCTTCTAATGTCTTGCTTGAGGTGTTGATCTTTTGGATCATACCATTGCCTATGTCCAAGCCACTTTTGCAACCTTTGAACTATAACCAAAGAAACTAGTAAATGAAGTTAGTCCGAATGGTCTTGTTGATCATCAAACACCAAAATCTAAACTAAATGGGTATATGGTCCATTTTCCTTATAGATATCTATATACGAAGGATAGTACAAGTAAGACCATGCATTTTAAAATAGTCCTAGATAATCTCTCATTAGATATTTGGGAGAACTAATGAAATGTGAAAGATGTACACCATAAATTGTACTGACATATATTTCTGGTTGCGATGATCTGAAGGAAACTTAGAAGTTCTTATATTATTAAAACTGATTACACAATACATATATAAGCATTTGTACAGCAACTAAACAACAACAAATTTATTCAACTTTATTAGGATGCGGAATATTATATATGGTAGCTATTTACAGCCAAACAAGTAAAACCATGGATGGTAGAACATGGCAACTCTTTTTCTCTCTCTCCCCCCCCCCCCCCTGAACAGTGCAAGCAACACCACCAGGATGTTGCCTCCAAAGAATAAAGGGTATTAGGTTTATTTTGCCTCCATGTTTCACCTTGATTTCTTTGTTAAGATCGAAAAGATCATCTAGGGTTAGGTCTAGCGGGTCCTCTTTACTGTGAATGCGATATCGAGAGTAGAGAGACAGAGAGGAATAGAAGAAGAACGTGTCAAACCTGACACCACAGAGGGAGATGGTCCAGAAGCCGCCATCTCGTTCGTCGGTGAAGTCTGCGCACGGGCAGCGACGTTCGGGGAAGAGGTCAATGAAGTCGTCGACGTCGGTGGAGCGGGGCGGCGCGACTGGTGGCTTCCTGTCACTGGCTGCACCCCTCTCTGATCGGGATTAGGGTTTAGGTTTCGGTGGGGAGCTCGGCTCAGGCGAATCTCGTACTCAGAGCCGTCGGCCCCCACCTCTATATATTGCGCAGTGTGACAGGGGCCCTCCAACCATAGTGGGCTGGACGCCCCCGATCAGGACACGAATCAAAGGCCCAACTGGGCCGTTGGGCCCAGTTTGGGATTAGAGATCAATCTATCATTCTTATCAAACATCTGCAAAG